>NW_020664444.1:6787694-6847166 GCF_002925995.2 Terrapene triunguis
CCCCTATCCAACCCCCCTGCTCCCTGTCCCCTGACTGCCCCAACCCCTATCCACACCCCCACCCCCTGACAGGTCCCCCGGGACTCCCATGCCTATCCAACCACCCCTTGCTCCCTGTCCTGACTGCCCCCCGGGATCCCCTGCCCCTTTTCCAACCCCCCCCCCTTATCATGCAGCTCAGAGCAGCCGCGCCGTCCAGCTGGAGCCAGACATGGGGCATGGCGAGCTGAGGCGGGACAGCAGGGGAGGGGCCAAGGGCTAGCCTCCCCGCCCGGGAGCTCAAGGGCTGGGCAGGATGGTCCCGTGGGCCGGATGTGGCCCGTAGTTTGCCCACCTCTGTTCTACAGCATTCTGAAGGCACAGACTGAATCCCCATCCCAGCACAGAGTGCCCCATGCCCGAATGTGACTTAAGAGGGCACTTCTGGCAAGATACAAGCCTTTCAGAATGTTCTAAGATAGATGGCAGGGGCACTACATACACTGGATCTGGCTCAGGAGAAAAACACTACAGAATCAGTGTGTCCAGGACCAAAAAAAAAAAAAAAAAGGCAGAATCATACATTTGCGAATTCATCTCTTTAATACTATAGGCCACTCTCCCATCTCCTCTTTAAAACTTAACACAGACAGCCACTTATAGTATAAATGCGGCAAGTTTGAGGTTGGCCAGCAAGGTTAGCGTTAATGATTTCATGCTGGATAACACGGAGGAGCTAAAATGTAACATTCTGCAGTGCATCCACATCATTCCATAATTCAGTGATTCGATAAGAGGCTTCTATTTTCATTTTCTTTTTAGAAATCTGTGCTCTCATTTTCTCATTTCCCAAGTGCTTAGAGACTGGCTGGGAAGACAATGCAAACCCTCCCCAAAGTAAAGCCCTAACACTATGCCTTCCTCATTGCAAAGTCCAGTAGTCAGCAGTAAGCATTCTTGCATGGCCTGGCTCAGTGGGCTGTAGGTTACTCAAGCAGGTCTATCCAGAGAAGGACAGATGGCACAGGACAGCCCCTCCTACATGCATGGAGTTAACTAGTAGATGGGACTGTAATTCTCCCCCAACCTCCCCAAAAGAGAGAGAGAGAGAGCTACCGTTCACTCCTTCCAAGATACAGCATCTGTTGTTTCTAGGACTGACAAATTCTGGAGAGAAGATCAGTGTGTTTTATTCAGGTGTATCACAAAGAATTAAGAAGTGTTATGCAAGTGGGCTTATTATAGGGCTCTATTATGTTTCAGTATCTTTGCTTCAAGCTCCAGTGAATCAATTAAGATCAGATCACCCACATTAGTGTTCATCTTAACAGAACCCTAATAATGCCTTTAACTGAAGAGAACAAGCTAGTTTCTAAACGTGAACACTCCATAAGACATCAGGCTGTATGTTCTGATTATTTACTGGGCGGGAGTCTATTTCACAGAGGAGTTTAATGCCAACTTGAAACTAACAGGACTCATGGCCATAGACAGGCACCAAGTATTGGCACAAAGATTATAAATCTAGATATTCTGCCTCCCTGCTCCAAGAGGCACGTGCCAAGAAGATGGCAGCAAGAAGTACCCAAAGCTGGTCAGCCCGAGCTCTATGCAAACTGAAATAAAAGTTATATTTGAACTAGCAAAAGAGAATGTTCTCTGTCCCTCAACAGCCCCATACCGAATACGATCATCAAGGTGAGACCTGACAAAACAAAGTCACTTTCTGTTTTGCTAAGGTCAGTTAGCTACATCCCTGAGCCTCCCAACACCACGAATACTGAAGCTATCAAGCAAACATTCGTTCCTCATTGTATCGTTGTGAGAATATCTGGATTCTAGTCCTTGTTCTTCTGAAGGCTTCCTCTAGGACTTTGGTCAAATCCCTTAACCTGTGTGCCTCTGTTTACACATCTGTAAAATGAGGTCAATACCTACCTCACAGGGGCGAAGAGAGGCTTAGTTTATTGTCTGATGTGATTTGAGATTCTCAGCTACACCATCTAGTATAAGTAGAAGTTTCATCCTAATTTTATAGGCAGGCAAACTGAGGCACAGCCTGGTTAAGTGAATTGCCCATGGCTGGCATCCCAGGCTCATTCCTTGTCCATTAGAGGGCATATTAGAGCCACTCACCCCAACAGGGAAATGCTGCTAATGGAGTCACACTCAGTCACTGCCATTCCTTAGTCATAGAATCATAGACTTTAAGGTCAGAAGGGACCATTATGATCGTCTAGTCTGACCTCCTGCACAACGCAGGCCACAGTATCTCACCCACCCACTCCTATACCAAACCCCTAACCTATGTCTGAGCTACTGAAGTCCTCAACTTGTGGTTTAAAGACTTCAAGGTGCAGAGAATCCTTCAGCAAGTGACCCGTGCCCCACACTGCAGAGGAAGGCGAAAACCCCCCAGGGCCTCTGCCAATCTGCCCTGGAGGAAAATTCCTTCCCGACCCCAAATATGGCGATCAGCTAAACCCTGAGCATGTGGGCAAGACTCACCAGACAAACACTCAGGAAAGAATTCTCTGTAGTAACTCAGATCCCACCCCATCTAACATCCCATCACAGGCCATTGGGCATATTTACCGCTAATAGTCAAAGATCAATTAATTGCCAAAATTAGGCTATGCCATTATACCATCCCCTCCATAAACTTATCAAGCTTAGTCTTGAAGCCAGATATGTCTTTTGCCCCCACTGCTCCCCTTGGAAGGCTGTTCCAGAACTTCACTCCTCTGATGGTTAGAAACCTTGGTCTAATTTCAAGTCTAAACTTCCTGATGGCCAGTTTATATCCATTTGTTCTTGTGTCCACATTGGTACTGAGTTTAAATAATTCTTCTCCCTCCCTGGTATTTATCCCTCTGATATATTTATAGAGAGCAATCATATCTTCCCTCAGCCTTCTTTTGGTTAGGCTAAACAAGTCAAGCTCTTTGAGTCTCCTTTCAGAAGACAGGTTTTCCATTCCTCGGATCATCCTAATAGCCCTTCTCTGTACCTGTTCCAGTTTGAATTCATCCTTCTTAAACATGGGAGACCAGAACTGCACACAGTATTCCAGATGAGGTCTCACCAGTGCCTTAAATAACGGTACTAACACCTCCTTATCTCTACTGGAAATACCTCGCCTGATGCATCCCAAGACCGCATTAGCTTTTTTCACGGCCATATCACATTGGCAGCTCATAGTCATCCTGTGATCAGCCAATACTCCAAGGTCCTTCTCCTCCTCTGTTACTGCCAACTGATGCGTCCCCGGCTAATAGTCCAAGGAGTTGCTGCTGAGCAATGAGGTCCTCATCTCTGCTGGAGCGCAGCATATTCCCTACACACTGCTCCAACCTCAACCCCCTGCTGGGAAGACAGACACAGGCTGTGTACTTGATACTGCCGGTGCAAATCACTAGCGCCCTAGAAGATGTCCAAATATGCTGGCAATCTCAGAAGTGCTTTGCATCTTACCCCCATCACCATAAGGGATCTATAGATTTCAAATCAGTGGCAATTGGGTTTAAGGCTTCAGCCTATTTTCAGCGATCAGTGGTTTTGAAGGAGCCCTCACGCACTGACTCAGCTGATTGGACTCTACAGGTTGAAGCAGAGCTTGAAAAATTCACATGCCTACTCGCCACTGGCATGAAGTGTCCTCTGATAAGGGGATCTACACCAATTTCTGAAGTGTAAGTTCTCTTCTTAAAATAAGTTCCTAGCCTGAACAGATAAGAAGGATTTCTTGCAACTACAAGGAAAGCAGGCTCATCCTGAGTCTGCAGCCAGCTCTAGTGTCTCTGCTATTTACAGCCTTGCCCAGCAGCAGGAGAGTGAAACTAACAGATTGTCAGTTTCAGAACTGGTCAGCAGGACGCAAGCAGTGGAGCATATACTGAGGAGGAGAGCCCAAAGAATGGCATGGGGAAGGCAAGAGTGTTAGAGATCTTCCCCTCATAGCAGCCAGGAGGCACCAGGGATCAAGAGTAGAAAGCAAGCCCCCCCTTCTCCTTTTCAGCATCCAGATGGGAACTGGGTGGGGGCACCATTACCCTAAGACTGATACAAGTGATGTAGTTCCACCACCCCAGCAAAGTTCAGAGATAGCACCTAACTCCAGCTGCTGGACTTCTCACGTGGGCATTGCTCACGAAGCTCACTAGTGTCCACCCCCCTCACACATCTCTGTTGATGATCTCTCACTATTCCTCTAGTTAATAGCAACCTAATAATTTGTTTTCAAGACCCAAGCTGAAAGATGCATCATTTTTAGCAATCAAGAGAAAGATTTGCGTTCTGCTAAGTTTTGTATCTTGCAAAGATCATCACGGCACATTTACGAACAGTCTAAGATTCATGGTGATATAGCGGTAGCTATCAAGACATATAGTTAGATATAATGAAGCTCCCCACTATGCTCCTAATTATTTTTTTTGCAGTTTAAGTATTCTCCCCCCCCCCCCCCCATCAAGACACATTCTCTTCAGAAAGACTGGGAAACAGTTGTATTCCCACTTCCTCATGCACACCAGTTCTAGCCTACCGGTACTCGTCAGATTCCTTTAAAAAGGAAACGTTAATATGGCTGAGTCAGTAGTCAACAGCATCCCTTGCACAACTCTAGCCTACAAAGAGTGGCATTGAAATGAAAGGTACATAGTATTTACACAAAGCTTGATTTAGACTTCCTAATGGGAAAAGAAATTCAGCTATGGGGTGAAAGTTGGAGAGAAAGAGGTTTAAAAAGGTCAACTTTAAACAAGAGAGGAAGCACCATTATACCTTGGAGGGAGGGATATGACGTAGCAAGATGGAACCCTTCCTCCGCCCCACAAAAAAAATAAAAGCCTCCAAAAACTCTACTGCAGAGAGTGATAAAATACTTGGGCCAACGGAGCAGAATGAACGGAAGGGGGAATAGGTGGCTGCAAGGTCAGAATGAAACAGCTTAACAGAGAGCTTTGAAAACCAGGAAGACAGTTGTAAATTGACTGTTGATATTAGTAGGAACAACACAGTAAAGGTGACATGGGGAGGGACAAAGAGAGGGAGAGATGCAACTTTTCCCCCCCCAGACTCTTTGATGGTTCCCACATAGATCTAATACACACAGCCAAAGAAATGCTGTTGCACTGGCTTCCCAGGGAACACAGTCTTGCTGAGAACAGCCACTGACCCAGCAATGCTTGAGTCACACAGACATTTTTACAAGCATGTTACTTCTATCTATACAGTTTCTCTGTTTTCAGAACAATTGCCTTCAGGAACTATTTACTTGGATTTTTCCTCCCTCCCACTTTGGAGAACTGACTCTTCAGTGTGCCTGAGAGGGCTGGATTTTAGGCATCACCTTCAGCAGGATCTAGAAGACTTGCAAGTCATGTTCATTCTCTCTCTAACCTGGCAACTTTAATAAGTCATTACAACTTCGATCCAGCCTGGATCACGATATCACAAACCAATCCCTCTGGCAGAATGTCCTGTACGTGCCAAGTATTTACTAACTGCTGCATTTAAATGGAAATAATCCCTATTTTAAAATATATTATTTACTGGAAACTAATCTCTTACCTTGGATTAAGCAAATGCATTCCAGCAAGGGTTCAGTAACAAGAAACCCTCAAAGCACTATTCCAAAATCTTTTGTTTCCATTCTACGCTTGTCTCACCCACTGACGTTATTTGTCAATACCAAGCTGACATCCTCCAATACGAGGCAATGAAAGTTTTGCCATTAACTTAATTGGGAGCAGCCCATATTCTTTCCTTTTACACCTGTCCAGCTAGAATGCTTTGCAGCAATGTAAGATTTACTATTCCAGATCAAACTGCTGGTCCATCAAGGCTGGTTATCCTACCTATCAGTCTCTAGTACCTTACCTCAGGCCAATATCCAGCACTGGAATAAGCAGGTAGAATTTTGTTAGCTCTCAGAGAGCTGTGCCCACCTACATGTCAATTTTCTATCCCCACCAATCTGAAAGTCACCCATCACAAGGGGTACTGGGGAGAATTACTTAATGTTTGTGCAGCAGTTTAGAGATAAAAAACAATGCTCAGTATCAGTTATTAATGCACCTGGTCAATTGTACAATGCTGTATTTACAGGAGGGGAGAAATTCCTTCCTGACCCCCTGCAGCAATCATTTTACAAGCCAAAGCATGAGATTGAGTTACCCACACACTGCCTTACTGCTAGCATGAGCATTTCCCAACTCAGACAACAGAATAGCTAAAATACTTCCCTTTGGCAATGTTGAAAAAGTTAGGGGTATTTGAATTCTGCAGAACCGCCCTTAGCTTCAGGACTATAAATGTTGATCATAAAATTATGCAGCTCCAGCATGTGACTTCCTCCCGCCAGTGACACCTAAAAGCCCACCTGCTCCACAAAGCCACATGCACCAATCCCCACATGCAACTTAACTGGCTGCTACCTGTGGCAGTCTCAAAATTCCATATGTTGTTAGAGAGGCAGCAGGACACAGGGACAGAGAAAGGGATTAGAAGGTTGGGACTGGGAAGTCCCAATCCTGGCTTTACCAGTGACTTGCTGCATGACCTTGGGCAGGTAGGGCTGTTTCCCCATCTGTAAGAGTGTATGGGGGACCTTACTGTACCTACCATACAGGGCTGCTGCACACAGTTTGTACAGTGCTTTGAAGCTATGAAGTGCTACATGATTTGTACTTGCAAACTATGTTTCACAGGAGATCTCAGAGCCTTCTACAAAAAGACAGCTAAGACTTAATATCCCCACTTTACAGATAGAGAAAAATGAGGCCAGTCACCTCACCTTACCCTGTTTACAGTCACACAGGAAGTCAGTGAACAAGCTAAGAATAGAACCCAGGAGTCCTAACTTCTAAATCAGCTGCTGTATCACAGACACACTATTGGGCGGGGGCTGCATTTTATGCCTTACTGTGTATTCTAACCGTAGATAGGAGTGAGCTTCAATCCACCAACGTTCCATGCACAGACACTCTCATTGAGGCCACTGCAGATGGGCTTGTCTTCCTCCCAAGCCTAGCTGCGTCACTGCCTGCTGCCCGAGCTGAATCACTGCTCCAGCCAGACCCCCACTGACCATAATGCCTCTGTCCCAAGTATCCTTCCTCCATCCTCCTACTCAGTCAGCGGAAAGCCCGTGTATCTAGGATGCTATATAAACAACTCAGGCATGTGTTTTTGCTGATGTTTGGTATTGATAACAAGTTACGAAAACAAACTACTAAGGAGTCTCAGTTTAGTCCCTGAAACTCAGAGGCCTTCCACTTAGTTACCTTAGCACAGTGACACTCCCTCTCCTCACTGGCAGGAACAAGACAGGTTCGGAGACTCTGATGGGCTTGAACTGGAACTTACAGCCAAAGCAGAGTGCAGAGTCGCTGAAGAAAGACACGGAGACGATGGGTCTCTCAAAGATGTGGATAGGGTCCACATGGGAGACAATGCAGCCACCAGGCTGGTAGTCGTTGA
Organism: Terrapene triunguis; assembly: GCF_002925995.2. NCBI lineage: Eukaryota > Metazoa > Chordata > Testudines > Emydidae > Terrapene > Terrapene triunguis. Next base: position 6,795,156 of record NW_020664444.1, read on the forward strand.
TCACCGCACTGTTCACAAAGCCCTCAGGGATCACCCTGTGCTCCACTAGCTTCCGGATCACGAGGTCATGCACCCACTCCGGGATGGCATCCACCTCCCCCTGAGGGTACAGCCTTTCCTGACCAGGGCCTCGCCTCTGCAGCTGGGACCCATATGTGTAGCCCTCCCCAAAGAAATACTTGTTCCGAAGAGGGGCCCTGTCCACCGTATGCTCTTTGTAGAGGCCTTTCTCAGCTCTAGATACGACATCCTCGATCCGGGCTTCAATCTTGGCACACTCGTCTGGGCTGAAGAGACGAAGCTGCCGGATGCCACTTTTGACTTTCCGGGCCTCCTCCTCCTCCTTCTGCTGCTGCTCCTCCTCGTAGTCACTGGGCTCAGAGTCAGAGTCCTCATGGTACTTGCGTTTTCGCTCTGCAGCAGCACCCCCAGCTGCCCCATAGGGGGATTCTGTAGGATCCCGCAGGCTGTTGCCTTTGTAGTTGTCCCGATAAGGCATCATGGACTTCAGCTTCTCTCGCAGGTCTTTGTAGCCACTCCCCGCCATGGTGTGCTCGCAACCCACCTCCTCTATTGATCTCCTCTGTGCACGACTCTTTGGATTAGAGTGTGGGAAGTGCTGCTGCTATTCATGGCCTTCACCGTCCTGCTGGGATAGTTCCAAAAGGAAGGAGGTACACGGAGTGGATTCTATAGTCAAACTTCCACACACAGGGCACCCACCCAACTCTCTGCTTTGGTGGGGGTAGGAACCTTTGAAACAGGTAGCTCAGCGCCACTCTTCCATAACAGCCCTGGCCGCTTGGAGGGGAGAGGGACGTGCTCTGCTCCAAAACAGGAAGTCCCCCCCCCCTTTCTTTTGGGTAGCAAAACAAGAGACGTATCTTGTACTGCCCTAAACTTCCACGTCGGGTGCCCCCTCTCTCCTTGCTGACACGCGTGTGTGTGTGTGTGTGGGGGGGATTGGGATTAGGAAGCTCACCTCCGTCTATGCGAGCAGGCTCTTCTCTGGCTACTGCGTAGGGCAAGAGGGGAGGAGGAGACAGGCAGGCAACACAGGGCCAAGCCTCCCCTCTTCCTTCCTAGGGCCGGGGGGGGACTAGCTCGGTCCCCCCGCCACTTTCTGGCTTGCAGGGGCGGGGGGGTTAGGTAGCTCGGGTCCCCGTGTCTTCCCGGGGCGGGAGCGCGCAGTTCTCCCCGGCCGCTGCCAAACTCACGGCCGGGCCGGCGCGGGAGCAGGGCTCCGCTCTGCGGGGCCACGCGGCCAGCCTCGCTCCAGGCACGGGGAAGCCGCCGCCGCCGCAGGGCCGGGCGAGGCCTCCGGGCCGCCCGCGGGCTGTCAGCTGCTGGGCCCCACGCTCTGCGCTGGGAGCCCGCCGCCCATGGGGCTCTTCCTCAGGCAGTGGCGGAGCCTGGCACATGCCCAGCGGCTGCCCCGGCTCCCGGCAGCCCCCTGGCCGCCACCTCGCTCCCCATCGCAGCAGCAGGGGCTGGGGGCGGGAGCTCCGACGCGCTCGCAGACGCTGCTCGGACTCCTCGCTACGTCACCAGGAACCAGCCCGACATTATAAATAACTCAGGGGCAGCCTAGAGCGCAGGCCGCGCACTGCGCAGGCGCGGTCACGGAGCCGTCCCACTGCGCCCGCGCGCCGACGGCCTCCCCCGCCCGCCCGCCGGCGGCGCATGCGCGCTAGGCCCGTCGCGTCTTTTTGCTGCCGACGCACTTCAGAGCCGCCGCCGCTTGGCAAGGCCACCGGGGCTCTTTGGTCGGGGTGGCCCGGAAGGCGGGTGGGGCCGAGCTGGGCTGAGTGAGTGACTGAGGGCGGTATCGTTCTGTGAGGGCATCACCTAAACCTCAACATCGCCCCCCCCTTTACGGTACAACCTAGCCTACCTTTTCCCCCGGCTCGATGCTGATTGGGTGAGCTGCCCTGATGAGGCGGGCACAAAAGGAAAAATCTAGTTGATTGGTCGTTGTGAGATGGGGTCCTTCTTGTGCAGCAAGTTGCGTAGAGCTGTGCGGGATGGCGGAGGACCCCTCTGAGAGGAGGTATTGGGGTGACCTAAGAGGTGCCTGATTAGTTTGGAGTTGAGAGAGGTGCCTAGAAACGAGCTCTTTTCCTGATAGCAGGGTGGGCGATGGCGGATAGATGGGAACAGTCTGGTGGGGGTAGGCAAAAAGAATCAGGCATCAGGCAGGACACCTCAGCCCTGGAGCATCTGCTGCGCACTGTATGGCTGCCACATGGCACTGGCAGTTCTGCCAGGAGTAAGGGGGAAAATGATGGGACAGACCGTGTTACCCCCCACCCCCAGGGCCCAGGGCACAGGCACCCACCCTACCACCCCCAGGACACAAGGAATAGGCATTCACTCAAGGGGATTGATACCCACCACTGAGGTATGGATATACCAGGTACCCACCCACCCACCCTTGCCTTGGAGACTGAGCATTGACATGGGCTAGGGACATGACCTTTACAATACTGGCCCAGGTCAGGGGAGTCTCTGCGCTTGTTCATTCTTCTCTCAGCATCACTGTGCATCTGTGCATCACACCTTTATTACGTAACTCAGAAGCATCAAGCCCTTTGGAGTAGCAAAGAACTTGCTTTTTAAAAAGCCCAGGTAGATTCAAGAGATCCACTCATAGCATTGTTATAACCTTGCAACCCATCTCACAGTGCTTTATCAGGATCCGTTCAGAGACGTAGGGGCTGAAGGACGTCAACCTTTGTGCCAACATCTGCGGTAACAGTTTTCTTGAGCCCAAGGGTGTGAACTCTGAAGTAGTTACCAAACCCTGTACTAAGTATAGGGAACTAGAACAGAAGAAGGCCGATAAGAAGTCAAAATAGTTGCCCCCCATTGCAGAAAGTGGCTTTTGGTGATATGCAAAGGTTACAGTTATATAATCTGCACCAGATCATCTGTTCTCTCTAGTGTACTACTGGAGGAACAGAAATCAGCTGAACAGAAGCAAAGAGGACAGGAGCTCTCAGTTTCTTGAGGACATCCAGAATGCCACTGACTGTATTCATATGCTGAGAACAGTAACTCACTAAGTCACTGACAATGAAAAACGCCACAAGAAAAACGCTCCAGGTGGCAAATTCTCCTTAGAGGCTGACCCTGACCAGGCCACTGAAGAAGAAACTGTGGTGAGAACATGTACTGACCATTTTTCTGCAAGCTGTTGAGGTTCAGAGGTAAAAGAATGGTTTGGAAAGCAAGGTTCAGAGAGGAAGGATGGTCTAGTGGTTAGCGTGCTAACGTGGGACACCTGGTTTCAATGCCCTGTTTCACCACAGATTTCCAGTCTGATTTTGGCAAGTGACTTAGTCTCTCTGAGCTTCAATTCTCTGTCTGTAAAATGGGGATTACAGCACTCCCCTTCCTCACAGGGATACTATGAGGATAAATACACTAAAGATTAGGAGGTGCTCAGATACTACTGTAATGAGGGCCATATAAATAGCTCAGATAGATAAGTTGTAGTTATGGGCAGATGTCCAATGATGACAAATAAACCTTTCATCTCTCTGTGGGTTCAGAATGTCTTTTGGCTACTCCTGATAGTTGATATTCCTAGAGCAGCTCTGTGGCTAATAAAATGAGATTGCAGCCCAAGATGGCAGACACACATGCAACCAAGGGTGCACGTTATCATCCTTGCCAGCTCCCCCATCATCACATCAGTTTTACCTCAATTAAGCCTCAAGAAGCTCACCTACCCTTGGGGATTTGTCATGATGACATCCACTGATTTGAGAAAGCAGAGCAAGCGAGAGGGTTATCACCAGGACAGCTGGAGGATATGGAGAGGAACGCAGCTTGTGGGATTTTGTTAGCCAATCAGACCCATCCTCTGATTCAGCCTTGAACACAAACCCCAAACCTTTGCCTTAACTTAACCTGGATCAGAACAGCACTTTCCTGGCCTGCGTCTAGTTTCTACAGTGCTCAGAAATGAATCATAATCAGGGTCCACAGAGGGAGATATGTGAGTATACAGTGTACCACTGCTGCCCTCAAGCCACCATCTTGTGCTCCAGAAACTCAGCTTTCATTTTAAAAGAAGCATTTTTCTAGCCCTTAGGATTTAAAAGAAAATCTTCAAAACGTGAACCAACCATAATCAATGTGCTGATGCGTGCCTCAGTTTGCAGAGTCAGAAACAATGTCTCTGAAAGGTGTGAACTGTCCCATTCAGCCCAATGGGCTGTTTTAAGGGGGGAGGGATAGCTCAGTGGTTTGAGCATTGGCCTGCTATAAACCCAGGGTTGTGAGTTCACTGCTTGAGGGGGCCACTTAGGGATCTGGGGCAAAAAAATCAGTACTTGGTCCTGCTAGTGAAGGCAGGGGGCTGGACTCAATGACCTTGCAAGGTCCCTTCCAGTTCTAGGAGATAGGATATCTCCATTCATTTATTATTATTTTATTTATTTCACTGGACTATCCAACGCTGATCATTTAATGTCAATGGTGTTAATTATCTCTCTGCTGATCAAAAAAAGGAAGGGGATGATCATATTATGAAAACGAGCACAATCTGATGTGAATGGGGTCTCAACTCAGTGGATTTTGGTTTGTGGGTGGAGCTTGGAAGAGTATCATTGCTTCCCCCCCGCCACTCCAAATTACCCTGTGATGATAACGTATTGGTGGTTCTTAGTTCAGCCTGGGGCCTGTGCTACACTAACCTGCCCAAGGGAGCCAAAGGGCAGCATATGGACCTCTTTCAAGTGACTGGCACCAGCGGGGCCACTGGTTGCGGCATTTCCCTATTCTATTCTGTGCAGGTTCTTATCCCGCCTTCATCACCGTGGCATCCGAGTGCCTTCCAGTAGAGCAGTGTTTCCCAAACTTGGGACGCCGCTTGTGTAGGGAAAGCCCCTGGCTGGCCGAGCCGGTTTGTTTACCTGCTGCGTCCGCAGGTCCAGCCGATCGTGGCTCCCACTGGCCGTGGTTCACCACTCCGGACCAATGGGAGCTGCTGGAAGCGGCAGCCAGTACGTCCCCTGGCCCATGCCGCTTCCAGCAGCTCCCAATGGCCCGGAGCAGCAAACTGCGGCCAGTGGGAGCCGCGATCGGCCGGACCTGCGGACGCGGCAGGTAAACAAACCAGCCCGGCCCGCCAGGGGCTTTCCCTACACAAGCGGCGTCCCAAGTTTGGGAAACACTGCAGTAGAGCATTAAGTGACATGACTGACATCTGTCACCTGTGATTTCTTCTTCCATCCTCGCCCGGGGGGTGAGTTGTGTGTGCAGTGGAGTATTTTGGTGTGGTAGGGTTGCGTTTGGTTTTTAAATGTACATGCTGCTTTGTGTGAAGGCAGGCCAAAGAAGTGCCCCTTGCACTTGGAGCAGAAGGTGGGGAGGTGTGGGACGGTCCTTGGTTCTTGGGGGAGTTCATTCCACTGTTTGGGCCAGCCCCCAAGAGCGCTCGGTCTCTTGCCACAGATGAGCTATAGCCGTACAGTAGAAAGTTCAGTGTGCAGGAGAAGCAGCGTGGTCAATCGGGGCTCTCATCCCAGAGCTTCAGATGATCTTCTAGGTGTCTTGAGCCCAAAGGTGCAAGTCTTTAGATCCCTAAGGGATCTGTCTGCAGTTGAGGAGACCCATGTGACCTGTGCCCCACTTTGTTCATTCCAGGGACTCTCAGTCTCTTCCTTGCAGCCACGTTTCCTTTCAAGAGGCTCTAACTCCTTTAACTCGCCCTCCAAGGAAATGCTGGGCAAAGAGAACTGATGTTTCTCGGTTTTCCTTTTCTCAGAGCGTCTGTTTTTCCTGGGATTTTTTTCAGCAAGATTTCTGACCTCTGACTGTTGCTCCATTTCAGACTGACTCGTCCCAGAGGGGAGATCGCTGTCCTAGATGACATACTGAGCTCTGTCACATTGTCTCTTCTGGGACTCATGGTGTTAATCTGTGTGTGTGCATACCCCGGCAACGCTGGACAGCTAATTCTGTCCGTGGCCGACTTGGAAGCATTCAGAATCGCTAAGCTTCTGGACGACCTCGCACGGCAGCAATCGTGTTTCTTAGAAGTCCTCAGGTTTGAGGGGATGGTGGTGGGGATTAGTAGGGCACTGGACAATTAAATGGCTTCCTAATACTGCAGTGCATGGAGAGATGGCAAAGTAGGTTATTATTACCGGGCACAAACATGAATCACTATCACCGGAAACCAGACGGGGAGAGACTAAGGGAAATAGAGTAAAGGGTTTTTGTGAACTAGGAAGAGCATGGGGAATAAGGTTCACTAACTGCATCACCTCAGGCTCCTCCTCCTTTAGGCTAAATAATGCTCTGAAACAGATGTATGTATAGTTATTTCATTTCTCTGTCTATAATTTCTCCTCTGCCTCTCCCTCTGATATCCTGGCATCAATAGTTAATAATACTTCACATTTCTAAAGCACTTGTCATCCAAAGATCTCAAAGCACTTTGCGAAGTGGGTATTGTTATCCGCATTGGACAGTGGGGAAACTGAGGCACAAAGCGGGCCAGGGAATCACCCATGGGGACACTGCCATTGCATGGCCAAACTGGGACTAGAATGCAAGTCTCAGGGCCCCTGGTGCCAGGCTCTAGCCACATAGCACATATATAGCGCTTTATATTTCTCAAAGCACTGAGCGTGCGGTGTGCAGTGGAAATCTTCACATACAGAAGTATTTGTAATATCTATAAAAGAGCGAGAACGTGAGAGGAAAAACAGGTCACACGGAAAGCCCAGAATTTAATTTCGCCTCTGCCCTAGTCTCTTCCCGCCCTTTGGGAATCGTTATCTTTAAAGCTTGGAGCACCAGACATAAGTGACCTGCTAACCCCTGATTGTAGGTTCTGCAGCAGGCGTGCTGTGACCCTTGTAAAACTTCTTTCTTTCTCGCTTGCCTGCCAGTTCAATTAACACAGTGTAGCTGGCTCCTTAATATGCTCTGGCAGGTTTGTGCTGCTGTCATGCCATTGATGCCGCCATTGTGGGGAGACCCCACCCCCCTCGGTAGAGTTAGGCCTTCCACTGGGGTGGTGGTGGGAGATGAACGTCTGACTGGGTTACCCCTCCAGCGTGGCTCGTGCAGTACGCGGTGGGCGGTGGAGGTAAATGGCCTGTGTAAATCAGGCTGTAGCATTTGGATACCGAGTCCTGCGTGGTTGGGAGGGGCAGATCAGATGGCAGTCCAACACGGCAGGTAGTTTGTCGAGCTGTGGAGCTTCCTGCTCAGTGTTGGGGTTCAAAGACCTTTTATGGAAAACCATCGTCAGCGCCAAGTGCACTGTCTGTCTTCAGAGTGCTTTGCAAAGGCAGGGCCAAATTCAGCGTGGATGTAAGATGGTTCTGCTGCATTTCCACCATGTACAAACAGGAGCGGTGGGAAGGGTTATCTCCAGCGATGGTTCCTTTTGGTTTCATCCAATTGCATCTCTTTTGCTGGTCAGTGCCCAGCTCACTTTCTGTGCCTGTCCCAGACCATGGCCCACCCCATTGGCCCTGGAGGTTGACATCCCCCCATACACACGTCTTGTTCCTCTGGAGCGGGTACCATCGCTCTCAAACTGGCAAGGCCCAAAGGATGGTATGTGCCAGAATGGTACATGCGGCCGGTTACTTATCACCCTATAATCTTCCTAGGTGTTTGCAAATTGATTGCTTAATTATTTGCTCCATTAGCTTTCTGGGTACTGGAGTTAAGCTGACTGGTCTGTAATTCCCCAGGTTGTCCTTATTCCCCTTTTTATAGCTTGGTACTATATTTGCCCTTTTCCAGTCCTCTGACCTCTCGTCTTCCATGGGCCTTCTTGGCTTCATTCTCATTTTGCTTTGCACTGTCTCCACAGGTTTCAGAGTAGCAGCCGTGTTAGTCTGTATCCGCAAAAAGAACAGGAGTCCTTGTGGCACCTTAGAGACTAACAAATTTATTTGAGCATAAGCTTTTGTGGGCTACAGCCCACGTCTCCACAGTGGAGCTGCCTGGGTTTTAATCCCAGCTCTGACACATTGAGTGCTGCGTGTGGCCTGTCCTTTCACCTCTCTGTGTTTCACTGTGAAATGGGGACATTAATACTACAGGCACCAGCTTCCTCCAGGCCCTGGGGGTGCTCAACCCCTCCACTCAGCCCCCAGCCCTGCCCCCCACCCTCTTCCCCCACTCCCACCCCACCTCTTCCTGCCCCCACTCCACCCCGCCCCACCTCTTCCCGCCCAGTTCCGCCCCCTCCCCCGAGTGTGACCCATCCCCACTCCTCCCCCTCCCCCCCAGCGCCTCCTGCATGCTGTGGAAGGAGGTGCTGGTAGGGAGGGGGAGGAGTTGATTGGTGGGGCTGCCGGCGGATGGGAGGCGCTAGAGGGGGAGCTGGCTGCCAATCATCCACTAATTTGTTTCTGCGGGTGCTCCAACCCTGGAGCACCCACGGAGTCGGCACCTATGATTAATACTCACCTGCCGGCGAGTTTGTGTGCACATGAGAACGGCTGCCCAGCACTTGGCTGCTGTGAATGACAAGCCGGGCAATTTCACTACAGCTCCCTCTTCTGTCCAAATGCTGCTATTTCAGTCCCTACAGCAAGACGTGGCTGGTTACCCCTCCCACTGCACTGCCCAGTGCACCCTGCTTACTCCTGCTTGTCTTTCAGACTGTTCGCTTTCCAGGCATTGCCTTGCACAAGCCCAGGCAAACTGTCCGAGTTTCACAAGTAATAACGAGATAGCCCTACGCCTCCCACAGCAAAAGCATGGCATGCGGAAGGACTATTTTCCCTCTCCAGTGGCGGAAGCCCACCTTTGTCACAAGAGGCTGTGCAACACCGGCCTTCTTTACGCTGGCCCCAGCGAGCCTCGTGCCTTAAAGTGCAGCCTGGAGAACGAGCAGCGCGCTGAGCGGGAAAGGCAGAGCTGGCTGTGATGACAGTGAGGGTCGTTGTGCCGTTTTGCGGTGCTAGCTGGCAGCCTTTCCCCACTGCAGAGCCTTCACACAGCCTGCTCAGTGACTAGACTCTCCCGCCGGGGGCAGCCCATGCAAGCGAGCGCCGGTCAGTACTAACAGCAGAAATCAACTCTGCTGCAGACGAGGGCAAGGGAACAAATACTCCATCTCCTGCCAGAGGAGCGCTGCAGACTGCCAGATGCCAGCTCTTCCCGGCTGGTTCCTCGTTTCCCTTTTGGTAACAGCCCAGAACGATGAAGCTTATCCTTTGTATGTGCCGTGTAACAACAGGGATTTGCAAGGCCAGGCGAGAGTGTTGAGTCTTGCTATACAGGCTGAGACCCTCATGTTATGTGGTTCCAGAAAACAACCCAACTTGATGATAATAGCCCTGCATACCATGAAGGCGGCTAGCCAAAGTCCATGCGTTGCCAGCCAGTCCTGGCTTGGGACAGGAATTACGCTCGGTTTGGCTGCAGCATCGAGAACGCACTGCTTCGGTCTTTGGGTTGATTGGGAGTAGCCAGCGAAACACAAGTTGAACCACCCACCACATGAGTCATTTTCCTCCACTCTGCCCCATCTAAGTGGAAAAGAAAGGAACGTGTCTCTGCTGAGGAAGAACAGACTGCTGCTGCCCAGAAAGAGTTGAGGGGGAGGGATTGGCATCTCGGCGCTGTCATCTCCATAAAAATTAGACTGAAAAGGATTCACACACCTACCCCTTGGCGGGGAAGAACTCTCCTGCCCTGGCTGCGCCCATCAGACTCCAGAGCTGAGCTGAAGACTTGCCCCAGACTGAGAGAACCAAAAACTAATTAGGGGCAGGAGGTCAGGCTTTTAGGTCTCTGTGACTTTTAGGTTGACCAGCTGGTCTCTTCCCAGGGCTTCAGAAGTTCTGGATCCACGTTGCTCATTGAAAGAAACGTGACTCTATCTTTTTACAAATGTTTACTACAAAACTTAAAACATATCCACAAAGCGAAGCTTGTGTTAAGCAACACAGCTATCAAATCAACATCAAGTCGACAAATTAGTCTCAATGTTGGATTGAAGTTAAATTATCAAATTAGTTAAATGGTCAAATTAATAAAAAAAAACGACCTTCAAATTGTAAAGAGGATTCTAAGGATGTAGCTGCCGGTTTGCTTATACAATTAAAGGATTTTACCAAAATCATCCAGTCTGTAACTTGGAGCTGGCTAAATATCTTAATATGGAAACCAAATTATTATCTAAAGGCTGAGCCACAACCTCAGAGCCAATTATAAAACTTCCTCTTAGCTTTCCATTCTTGCCTGGTGACTAACCCTTTCCTTCTGCCCTCCTATAACACAGACTAACAAAACACTCTTGATCAACCACAGTTTGACAACCATTAGTTTCTAGAAATTACAGGTGACAATCACACTTTAGCGAGTAATTTTATGAGACAATATTTAGAGCTGTTTAACCCTGGGGAACTTTTCTTTCAGATGCCTGTCCCATGTGGACTTTCTGGGTGTTCACCCATGCACACAGCCATGCTTTCACTTGCGTCCCCTAACAATAAAAAGACTGAATAGCTAGGACGTCAGCCAGCTGATGAAAACCAAAAGACAAAACCAGAAAAAAGAGAGAGTAGATACTTGAGGGACCAGGGGTTTAGGAACTCTTGCAGTCTCCTGAACACTCAGGCTAGGTCTACACTACAGCGGGGTTCCGACCTAAGATACGCAACTTCAGCTACGTGAATACCGTAGCTGAAGTTGCGTATTTTAGGTCGGCTTACCTGGCGGTGAGGACGGGGGAAAGCCGACCGCTGCCGCCGACTCCGCTGCCGCCTCTTGTCGAGGTGGATTTCCGGAGTCGACGGCAGAGCGATCAGGGATCGATTTTACCGCGTCCTCACGAGACGCGGTAAGTCGATCCCCGATAAACCGATTGCTACCCGCCGGATCGGCGGGTAGTGAAGACGTAGCCTCAGAGTAGGAGCTGGGGCTGCCGTGAAGGAGCCAGACAGTGATATGCTGCCGGCACAGCACTTGTCGCTAACAGGCCTCCTTCAGATGCAGGGGCTGGCCCTTGCTGTCATGACTTCCTCTCCCGAAGAAGGTGGCTGCTCTTGGGGATTTTGGAAGGTCACTCTTCCCACTAATGGCTCATTGACCTGAAAGGCGAGGCTTCTTGGCCTTACGGTTTGTGAACTCCGCTTACTCTGCCTTGCGACGCCTCCCTCCAAGATCTTTGCACAAATCAGGTGCCAGGCTGACATTGGAGCCGTGGAACTTCGGCCAGTCAGGTTCGAATTAGGTCATCCATAGTGAGCGTCAGTTTTGGGAAGAGGCCGCTTAAGGCCAGCAATTACAAAAGTATTTGGAGTTTTGCATACTGCAGGGACTGGCAGGAGTGCCGCCAGCTTTTCTGCCGCCCTAGGCGGCGGAAGGTCCCGCCCTGAAATGCCGCCCCCCACAAAGGCGGCGGAAGGTCCCGTCACCGAAATACTGCCGCGGTTGCCGCCCCCCAAATTGTAGTGCCCTAGGCGACCGCCTAGGTCGCCTAATGGGTTGCGCCGGCCCTGGGGACGGTGTCTGTGACTCCCTTCCAAAAAAACCAAAGTTCCGCACACACAAGACCTGTTTTGAGGTGGCCTTGAGATGACATGATGGGACCAGAAAGTTTGACACCAAAATCCTATAAGAACAGCCGATGTCTCGGGCGGCGGCGGGGGGGATTCCCCAACAACCAGTCGCTCAACATTCTGCCATCAACAAAATTAAAAATAAACTGGAGAAACTTACGATTGATGCCCTCATTCTCGCAAACAAGACAACTTACCACAACAGTTCTAGTTTGGAACTGGGCTATAAGTCAAACTTTTGGAATCTTTCTCTTGATGGAGAAAAGCTACTTTGAAACCTATTGAGATAAAACCCACTTCAAATAGAACATTTTATAGCATCCATGGCAGGTCGGGCTTCCCATAAAAGCTGTAGACTCCAGACCCAGATGATATGCTATTGTTCATTGTGCACAGCCATGCTCTGGAATCTAGTTGGGAAACAAGACAGAACTATACTATAACAATATTACCTGTCAATAGATTAATTTCCTGCTTTAAATGAACCCATCCTGAGGCACGGATCATATACGGAAACGAGCTCTGGCTGAATTCGGGCTAGGAACTTGATCACATTCTTGTCCTAGCTTGGCGCACCACCGTGTAAAGTTACACTAGAGGTGGATGATGTTGCAGTTTTGGTTCCTCTCCTTTCGCAGGCTGGATTGGGCACGCCGTACGCAAGGATGTTACGTGACTAGTAAATGATTAATTAACGGACATAGGAGAAGGACAAGTGGTGATGTTTAGGAGAAGGCAGCAATTAATCAGCATCAGTGACTTCTGCAGAGATGATGGACTAGAACACGGACAGGAGAAATAGGATGGAGTGCGCACTGGCTCCTAGGGGCTACAAGGAGTCATGGATTGCTTCTCCTCAGCCTGCTAGGGTGAAGTATAGCATCAGCTGAACATCTGATAGAACCTCTCTTGGGCGACTTTATTCTACCCTTCTCTAGTATTTTCCTTCTCCATCTGCCCTGAAGAAGGCTGGTTAAGATCCTCTCCTCACTGTCCATACCTAATGGAAGGGAAGTGACAATGGTAAGGGTTGAGCAGGCTAGGAAACTGACTTCAGAGACCTAGGGAGAGATCGGAAGACCAGTACCAGGCAGATGGCTTCAGAACTTGTCCTGAGACCCGTTTTGTGAGCCGAGGATTCACCGTAAGCAATAGGGATGTAAATACCGTTTAAAAAGTTAACCATTTAAACGATTAAAAATATTTTGTTTAAATGGTTAACTGATTAAAGGGCCATCCGGGGCCGATCTGGCTAGGCGGCGCTGCTCCGGCCATGCAGTGTGGCTGGGCCAATCTGGCCATGTGGTGTGGCTGGGGCCGCTCCGGCTAACACGGGACCACTGGGGTCGGCCGGCCAGGGGTTAACGGTTAAGACGGGTTAACCGGTAAGACTAGTGCTTACTGGTTAACGTTTTACATCCCTAGTAAGCAGTTGGGTCAGCCCAACTGTCTATTGTCAAACAACGGGGGTCTGAGAGCAGGATGCAAGCTTGCACCCAAGCGACTCAGCTGGTGGGAGCCGTGGTCTCAGCCCCAGCGAGAGGAAAGACCAGCTCACCCGGCAAGCGTGTCTGGCTGATCCAAGGAGCAGTACTGTCAAGGCTGGCATCTTCCTCCAAAGGAGCAGGGTCAGTCTGTGGTGATGGGGGGAGGGCGGGAGAAATGTCAGGCTTGGGGGCGGGGTGGAGAAACACAAGGAAAAAGAGACACACAATGATTTCCCCAGTGAGCAATTGCAGCTGCGTGGGGACAGAAGGGGGAGCTCACTCCCTGCCCGGCTTTGCTCTTTCCCTGCTGACTGTGTCCAACCCCCCAAGTTTCAGGGAAGTGGATGGAAGTCTCTCTCCGCCAGCACATGGCCATACGCAGGGCTGCTTTACCAGGAGGCAGGAGAACAGACCCTGGGGGATCCAACCCCTCTCCTGCCAGTGAGTCACAACAGAAGTTGAGTCCAAAACTAGCTCCGCTCTGCAGCTGCCAACAAACAGTCCCACTTGTTGAGATTATCCTTCTCTCCTTCAAAAAGGCCGCACAGTCCAGCCAGCCTCGGAGAGGCGCCTGCAGTGACTTGCTGGTGTCCTGAGTTCTGGTAACGCCCTATCCCTTCCAATTTTGGTCCCAAATTTTATACCAGACATAAAGTACATTTTGGGACCAATGCTGCAGCTGAGACCAATAAGAGCTTTGTCCTGGACTTCAGTGGGAGCAAGGCTGGCCAGGTCCTTTAAGGGCGATGGAGAAGAGAGCTAATCTCTCTACCTGAGTACTTGGCTGGCCCTCTTCTCAGTAGTGTCGGAGCACCTCCCAGTCACTAATTCCTCACAACACCCCTGTCAGGCACAGAAGTGCTTTATCCCCCTGACAGATTAAGTGACTTGCCCAAAATCACACAGGAAGTTTGGTAAATGAGGAACCGAACCTTGGTTTCCTGAGTCACATGCCAGCACCCATCCCACTAGACCATCCTGCCTTCCAGGCTGCCAAGACTGTGCTATAGGGGTTTGCTTTCGAGCTGGGTCTGAGCCAGTGCCCCAGCTCAGACTCTCCATCTCTCCCATCATTGGGGGAGTGCCACTCCACTTGCCACACCCAGCCTCTAGCAAAGCAAACCTACCCCAGCCCACTCCGTGCCAACAGTATGATGTGAAACCGGAGCCTCTGCGTTGGCCTCAAGGAACTCACTGGTTTATGAGCTCCTAGGGCCAGGATTTCGGAGCCTAAAGAGGCAGCTGGGCTCCTAGTGGGAATTTCAGAACTCCCTGGGCACCTGGCTGCTCACGTAACACAGTTAGGCTGTCCGTGGTGAACGGCGAGGTCATGCTACGCAAAGCTCTCTGGTTCGGTTCTTGGGAGTCGCTGTTAACGTTTTGGCAGCAGCCGGTTCCGCCAAGTTTGTGGCAGCCTTTAACTATGAGTCCCTTGCAGACAATCTGCCGTGTCACCAACCCAGGCTGTTCTGTGTTACAATAGGGCAGGGGCTCCGTTGGCAAACGCTCGCGATATCGCTGCAGCTTGGACGCGGCTTTAAATGCCACAGTAATCCCTAGGGGCCATGTCCAAAGTCACGTGGAAAGTCTGGCAGGGCCATGCACATAACCCGGATTCCTGGTCCTGTGCCTTAACCACATGATCATCCGTCGTGTAAAGAAATGCGGTGATTCAGATGAAGGGCCTGACTGGATTCAGTGAATCGCAGTGTACAAACTGCAGTTTCTCAGGGCCTCGTTGCCATGGTGGTAAAGCACTTGTGGCTGGTCTAGGCTAGCGCCGCCTCTGTTGCTAGCAGCAGAGAAGCTGCAGCGATCCTCAAATGTCACCAGAACCTGAGTGCAAATATGACCATCGAGTGCTCCACTGTTCTGTGGGGATCCGTCTGGTCTAGAGTTTGGGGGCCTCTTTTAACCTGCGTTGACTGACGGCCAGTTAATGAACACGATTGTAAATAGTAGTCTAGTCCTGGTACACATTTGTCTTAGGATACAGCCTAGGGTTAACCATAAACACTCGTGTCCTGGCATAAATGTCTATGAGGTGGTTAGACTAGCATTGACAGTAGGGTTCACTGGCAATCAGTTGAAGCTAGACTGCAAGCTCTGCTCTTGGCTCTACACCAGCGGTTCTCAAACTGGGGGTCAAGACCTCAAAGTGGGTTGGCTTCGACTTGCCGGGACCAAAGCTAAAGCCCAAGCCCAAGGGCTTCATCTTTGGCCTCCCGGCCTGGGGAGATGGGGCTTTGGTTTGCGCCCCGCTCCGGGGGGCCAGGGATCCGTTGGATTCAGGCTTCGTTCCCCCCTCCTGGGGTCCTGTAGTAATTTTTGTTGTCAGAAGGGGGCGATGAAGTTGAGAACCGCTGCTCTACACAGATCCTGGGTTGAGGAAAGAGAAACAACTTTGTTCCCCAGCACACCCAAACGACAGGCAGCTTTGGACTTAAAAGGAATTTTTAATTTTGCACAAATTAGAAACAAAAATAAAATCTCAAAGCAACGTTGAGTGCAAAAAAGTTACAAAAACGGGAAGCCATTTACAGGGCCAGCGCTACAGACCAGTATACAAATACAGGCGCCAGCGACACTTATAAAAATGAGAATTAGATCACAGGACAAACAAGACCAAAAAACCGGGAGCGCACACAAATAAAAGCCATCTGGTGTATGCAGCACGCGAGCAGTTAGATTGCCAGGTCCTTGGTACAGGCAGATGTGCAAAACTGGGCATGTCCTGCTCAAAGACAATCTGTTAATATGTTGCTACTAAAATAATGGATTAAATACACTTGATTCTGGAAAAAGGTCACGCCCTATGTCCAGGAGGGCAGTTATTAAACATAAATTAAGGCATCTGTGTTCACCTGTTAACTGGCCAGACTGCATTCCCCACACTCTTCACTCCTCAGACCTCACATATGGTCTGTAAGTCCCCCACCCCAGCCCCTCAGCAGCCCCAGGCCACTGAAATCAGTGGGGCTATGCTGACTCGAACCAGCTGGGAATCTGTCCCATCAGTGTCTATATTTAGTCTACGTTGCCTATCCCAGGACACAGAGATATTTGCTTATCTCCATGCTGGCTTTCACTCAAGTAGCTGTTAGGGAGGGAGTGTGCGAGTGTGCATGTGTGTAACATGCCTGATCAGAGCAACGTAATCTCACTGGGAGGGAGGGTGAGTCTCTTCTCGCGAGCGTACAACAGACTTTCCATGTGGGTGGCGATCACACGGCACAACTCTAGGCCCTAAAGAGAGAAGGAAGCACAATGGAGCATTACAGCATTTTAACTCGGGTTCCCCCCCCCCAAGCATTAGCTCCCCCCCAGCAAGACTTAGAATGAATTGCACCCCTGTGCTGAAATTTGCTGTGGCCATTTTGTTGTGTGGCGTCCGGTCTCGCAGTGGCGAAAGCCGAATGCCAAACCCTCGGCATACACCTCCTGAGTGCCTGCGCCCGGGAAAGCAGGGGCCTCTGCTGCCTTTGGACTCACTGTTTTGTTGCATTGGAATGAAAGTGGTGCCTGCCTGCAGGGGCACGATGCTGTGTGAGCCAGTTGTACTCACAGGGCCCAATCCTGAGAGGTGCTGAGCGCCACCCACGCCTGCTGCTGTCGCTGGGAGCACTTCCCAGGCCTGAGCCCGTAATGGTTACCAGTACCCAGCTTCTCCGATTTTCTGCTCCTCCTCCTTGCTGGTCCTTCCCTCTAGTTACTGTTCCGCTGTGGCCTCCCATTGGCGCTTGATTGGACTCTCTGTGAAACGCCCTCACACCGCTGGCCTTGTACGTGGGGCAGCACTGGAGGTGCCCTTTGCCCAACCCACCCATCACAATAGGCAGCACTAGAGCATCCCCTGCTTCTCCCCCGTTCCCCATATCTGGCAGTGCCACTGAGCTACAAAACTATACGCAGTTGGTGTACCACGGCCCTGGTCCAAGAAGGGACGTTGCGCAGCTCCGAACACTGGTAGCGAGAGCGTCGGAAAGGTGTAATAACAAGCCCCAGTTCCCTTGCCTCCCAGACCTGGGCTTTAAACCACGAGGCCACCTTCCCCTCTGCATCCTGGAGAGAGGAATAGAAATTGCTCCTTGCAGGAGTCCACCAGCAATAAAAACCTGTAGATGATCTACCGGGGCCTCACGTTGCAGTTAAAAGGAGACTGCAATGGTGCATTAGACTTTGGACGCTGCTGGGCCAGCTGGCATCTGGCAGAGCCAGGATTTCATTGGGTTTTAGACTCTGAGGATACATCTAGATGGCAATCGGGGGCTCTGACTGCAGCGCGGGTAGACGTTCCTGGGATAGGTTTAATCTAGCCAGCTTGAGGAACACCAGCAGCGAAGCCGCAGCAGCCTGGGTGGCACAACCTCGTCCAAGGCCGTGGGTAGATACTTGAGCACGTAGCCCTTGCTGGAGTCTGTGTCGTCACAGCTTCACTGCTGTTGTTTCTCAAGCTGGCTTTGATCGAAGCTACCATGCAGGCTGCAGTCACACCTCTGACTGCAGCACAGATGCACCCCGAGTTTTTCTCACTTGGATTCCCTTGTATTTAAGCAGCTGCCTCCATGCGCTGGTTGTCCAAGCAAGTTAGGCAGGGAAAAAGCAAACCCTGTCATGAGGAACTCCTTGTAATGATGTGCTTGGTTTGTGTGCGGCATTACCAGGACTGCATGTGAAAAGTGGGTAACTGCACATGCAGAGCAGCCTGCTTAGCACAAACGCACACTCACTGCGTGTGCTGCTGCACACCTAACTTGTCTGAAGATGTGTCTCTTAGTTTGCCGATGCGGAGTATGTGGTGCGGGAGCACTTTTGTGCCGTGATCCCGGAAGAGACAGGCTGGGGACGGTGCTGGCTTTACTGTATTTCTGTACCCTCACCAAACACAACCCACAAGCATTCTCTCTGGGAGGCAGCGGCTACCTACCATCTGAAGGTTTAGCTTCAGAGATCCGGGTGAAGAAGCCAGGAGGAGACAGAAGGAAGAGAAGCGACAAGGAGAGAATTAAGGGGGCTGTAGAGAGGATGAGTCACGTGGAGCATCCTCGGGGGGGTATTGTCCTGAAGAGATACAGGCGCCCTGCCTGCGTTCCCCGCCCTGAGCCTCACCCTGGTGGGGTTCTGTGCTCCCCCAACCCGCTGGCCAGGGACACTGCTGTCTTTACTGTGTTGTAATACAGGGGCGCAGGGTGTCTCACGAGTGCAGTGCAGAGGGCCCATGTTGCCCTCTGGAACGCATCTCATTTGTGGGGAGGGGGCAAGCTAGCTCCACACCCTTCACTCCCTGCTCAGAGCCCACAGAAACCCTCCCTGGTGCTTTGTGTGGTGGGATGGGGTGGGATGGGCTCCTGGCATCCTGCCCCCTGCAGAGGGGAACCAGGAAGGCTGGGCTGCATCCCGCCAGCCCCATGGCTGGGGAGCGGGGCCTCGGATCCGTGCCATTCGACCCACAAATCCCCGGGGAGCCAACCATCAGGAGACACATTACAGTCTAAGAGCCTAAATGGCCATGTGAATTCAGGGGAGGCGATAACACTGGGAGACTTCGCCATGGCCCTCCCAGCCCCTAAGCACATCCTGGCATTACCCTGCGCCAGGCCTTGAATCTAGGCAGGGCCGAGGGGGTTAAAGAGGGGGAAAGGCAAGCTGCTTCACTGCACTCCGTACCTGCTCCAGCTGCAGCTGCGTCATCCTCTGTGACATCAAGTCTCCCAGCATGATCTCCACGTAGGGGTAGCTGGAGCCGGCCGTGGGCCGCTGGGTCCTCGTGGACTGAATCTCCTTCAGCGAGAACTTCACCATCAGCTCCTGGGGATGGACGCGCAGCTCCTTCATACGCGCGCCCCACCAGGGACCCGGCCCCAACGTATGGACTACAAGCTCCTTCCTACCAGTTCATCCCATCCTTCCCGGCTACTGTCGTTTATCATTCGCACTGCAATCCCGCCTAGGAGCCCGAGTCATGGACCAGGACTCCTCTGTGCTAGGCGCTGTACAAACCCAGAAACACAGGACAGCCCCTGCCCCAAAGAGCTTCCAATCTGAGCATAGGACAGGAAACAACGGATGGATACAGACAGAGGGACGGGGGAGCACATGGAAACAATGAGGCAATAGTAGCTATCCCTGCCTTGGGCCCCCTGAATAATTCACCTCCATTAGTCTTTGGGAAAATTGCCGTATATCATGAGGCAATAGCTTTGCACTGAAAGGCAGACTGAGAATGGGGTGGGCACTCTATGTACAGGACATCCTGCCTCTCTGGGGCACTGGGGTTAGCCCTCTAGCCCGGTCCAATGGCCAGGGTCACAGTGACAGCAGAATTAAGCTGTCACCTGAATCCACTGCACAACAGAGTGAAGGCTCCGGTGTCTAACACACGGGTCACTGCCGTATTATGAGGCGCACGGCTGAGCCGGGGGGGGACGGTGGGCCTCTCTGTGATGTACTAGAGCCCACGGCCCCACTCCCAACCCACATGATGCCAGTCCCGATGGGTTCCACTCTTGGATCCAGCCCTCCCAGGGCAGACGTCACCCGGCAGCCAACGGGCCTGACCGACATGCTTCTGTCCTTTCAGAGGGGGCAGCAGGCCTTGAGCCAACTTGCAGGGGCGGGGGCAGTTTGGCTCTTTCCAGGCCCAGTGAGCTCTGCTGGAGCCTCACCATGCTGGCCAGAGCCAGCCCCCACGTAGACCAGGCCTCGGCTGCAACTGCGCCCTGGACGTCAGGAGAAAGCCCCTCCTGGAGGGACCGGGTGAGGGGCTGGCCTGCTGCCCCCCACACCTACGTGGGTGTCCTTGTTGAGGAAGTGGAGGCCGTTCTGGTTGACGGCCAGGATGCACGGCGAGACGATGGCGTTGTTACTGCAGCTCTGGATGTAGAAGAAGGAAGAGCCGAACGTGGGGAAGGCGCTCAGGAGCCCTGCGGAGACGACGTGCAGTCAGCAAAGCCAGGAACCCAACCCTGGGGCTGAGCCACCATGATCGGCTGGGACATAGCCACAAGGGAAACAAGGGGGTCCCCTCTAGGACAGGTTGATCCTCCCCATTGGGGCAGGCGGTAGTACTGCCACTGCCCAGTAGGGGGGGCAGCATTCGGTGGAGATGATCAATCATTGCATCTGGCCACACCCCCTTCTAAACAGCCCCGCCCCCTCTGGGCTCCCGCGTGGCCCCAGGGGAGGGGAAGGTTATCCCCCACGAGGTTCTTCGTGAAGGTTTATGCCGGTAGAGGCCAGGGCCTAGCCATGGAGGGCGGGAGGGGGGTTAACTGGGCTGTTTGAGCCTGCTGGACAGGTTCTGCTGGAGATCTGGCTGACGGCTCAGGGCGTGGGGGGGGGGGGCACGGCCGGGGGACTCTAACTCGCCCCTCCCTTGACATGCCAGGTACCCAGCACAGCACACACTGTCTCTTCCAGAGCAAGAGCCTCTCCTGCTTCCTCACCACCCTCTGCCCCTGGCTTGGGAATCGGTCTGGGCAGCAACATTTTGCATCCCTGACGAACCAACAGAAGCCAGGACGCCCAAGGCAGCACCGAGGGCATGGCAAGTGCCGGGGGGGGCACTGCCGAGACCCACCCAGAGCTGTGGCTGCAAAGGCCCAGCCGTGGCATGGAGGGAGGGGGCTCGTCTGTTGCTGTGCCCCTCAACACCAGGGCAGCACTCAGCTGCTTCCGCGCCTGGCCCTGCCCCACCTTTGACCACGTTCCCCTCTGATCTAAAAACGCTCCCCCAATCCTCGGCTCGGCCGACTCCCAGCAGCAGCTCTCTCGCGAGCCCGCCCCGGTCCCGGCGGGGGGATGGCTTACCTAGGAACTGAGCTCTGGCCTGATGGGCGCTCAGGGCCTGGACCTGCGGCATACGCTGCAGCACCACATTGAGCCACGACTGAGCCTTCAGCGCTCGGCAGAACTGGGGCGGGACGTAACCCTGCACCTCGTGGCTGCGGTCGGGAGAGAGCCAGGGAAAGGTCACAGCCAGCCCCAGGCAAACGCCTCCCTGCCTACGTCGCGGGACAGAAAACCCACTGCGGGAGAGTACTGTCCACCCATCCCCCAGCTCGGGGTACGTGCTGAGCACCGGGGCAGCACAGAACCAGGGGGTGGGAAGAACAAAGACCCTTTCTTGGGTAATAGCAGCCAGAGCTCAGCCCTCAGGGGGGCTCCTTACTGGCAAGTCCCATGGTGTCTTGATGAGGTGGGGAGTCCCTCATCCCTGAATCATTCTCATGCAGTGACGGGGGGGAGGGGACACTCCCCACCCCACTCCTAATGCAGCACATTCACCATGGGTATTGTCCAGCCTCAGTCCCCCTCCCGCGCTGGGGCTCTACCTCCATTAAATAACAAAACCGCACAGCAGGAGTGTGCTTCTGAGCATAGGTCCCCATCCTGCAAAGACTCACGCACACGCCTAGCTTTATGAACCCAGTTAAATCACATGCAAAAGTCTTTGAGGGACTGGGGCCTCCTTCCTGAGCAGGCTGATGAGTGTTTCCCCCTGCAGGACTCCTGCCCTTCCCACTAGCTGTCTCTTGCAGCAGAGCAGATCTGCTCCTTAGTGGCGCTAATGAGACTCACCTGGTCTGGTTACCAGGGAGAATCAGCAGAACAGCTCTGCACCTCCATGCAGGGTCCTACAGCTTGACACCCAGAGACAAGCACATATATACAGAGTTCAGTCTGAATACATTGCAAACCTAGGCCCAGATCCTGCAAGCTGATCTGTGTAGATGGACCCTGGCACCTGTTGGGAATCTCACTGATGTCAGAGGGGCTCTGCAAAGGCATACCCACATGGATCAGATTGCAGGGGCAGGGTCACAGCAGCTACGCACTCAGTTTAATAAGACTGGTGGACTTTGGAGTTGAGCCACGAGGTCACTGCTACCAGGAAACCCAAGTTCACAAAGCAGCCCTAGGCCAACAGCCCCTCAGTCCTTGGCATTTGGTCTGGAACTGAAATTCCTACATGAGTTCATCTTTCTTCTCATTTAGGTCTTATGTAAGTGGTAGAAAGTCTCCCTCTCCTTTCCCCTCGGGGCAGCAATTCTGCACTCCTCTAAAAGCTTCACCTTCCAGGAGATTTTTTTGTAGTGACTCAAATTCCAGGAATTCCCCAGCCCCCAAAGTACATGTGGGATCTAATTCACCGCAACAGTTAGTGCTCTGATTTGAGACCGGAATTTTGAATCTTCTCCTTCCATGCAACCATTTCTCTGTGGGGGGATGTCCTGCGCAGTCAGCCCAGGTGATCGGCACCAGGGTCAGAGCACCCGGGTTTAGCGCCACCCTGGTGTGAGCAGCCCCACTGCAAAGTCCAACCCGAGTTCCTGTGTCCATGCTGGTGCTGTGCCCCCCTTCCCCGTGTCTCACCAGTTCTGCTGGGGGGATGCCCCATTGTTCTTGGTGCTGCAGTCAGCCGAGCCGCTCTAGAATTCTTTCCCAGTGAATTGTGGGAGAACTTGTCTGTCCTCCTGGGCATGGGGGGGAATTGTGGGAAGGCACTGGAGGACTATCCGCACTCTTTAGCCAGTGTCCTCACTGCCGAGTGGGTGCGTTAGCAGCCTGAGTGGAAGCGGAACCTGGACTCGAACCCAAAGCCTCAGCCAGGCCGGCTAGCCTGGGTTGAAAGCACCACTAGACTCGGCTGAGAGGTTGTGTGTGTGTGGATGGGAGGTGGGTTAGGGGCAACACCCAGATAAGACACTGGGCTGACTGCAGTGAAGACAGACTCTGGGGTGGCCTGTCAGGTCAGACCGATGCCGCTGACACCTCGTCTGTCTATAGCACGCGCCCTCCGAGGACCGGGAGGCACTCTGCAAACAATGGAGCCAAGCAGCTCTGGGAGGTGGCAGTACGTCTCACACACGTTTTAGAGCTAAGCGACATTAGGCAGAGAGAGGCTAAGCGACTCGCCCAAGGTCACACGACGAGTAAGCAGCAAAGTGTGGAACAGAACCCAGGAGTTCTGGCTGCTCTGCTCCAGCCACTAGCCAGGGCTCCCTACTCACTAAGGTGCGAACACACCATGATGGGACACAAGCCGTGATTAGCAGAGTAGCACCCAAGCGCCACCACGTCCAGGGTACCTACACGGTGGGCAGGCACATGCTGTCCTTGGCCCGGTGCTGGAGGGCTGCCAGTTTGGAGACCTGCTGGCACTGCTGTTCGCTGGGTTGCAGGGGAGGTAGGATGTTGAAAAGCCCCTTGAGATAATCGGGCAGGACCTGAAAGAAGATACAGAGCATGCCGGGTGTGGCTTTGTCACACTCGCTCATCAGGAGTCAATGGGAGCCGATCTGGGAGCTGTTGGGCTCCATGGGACGTGCCCAGGAAGGGCACGTCCTGGTGTGAATGCGTTCACACACATACAGGCAGTCAGATACCACGGAGAGGGCCACGGCATAACAACACACGATGCAGATTGTGGCAAAGCACGGAACTTCGCATGGACTTCAAAGAGAAGCGTGGGGGCTTGAGTACCTTCCTGAACAGAGATGCTTTCCTGAATCGCGGTCTTAGACTGTACAGGCACACCCACGCACCCACTCTTCGGGGGACACACTTTGAAGAGTCAGGGGGGGATGCCCAGGGCAGAGGGGGGCACCTGAGATCTGCGGAGGAACTAGGGGAATTCTGGGACTGGCTGGGCAAGGAGACTGGGATAGAGTGGGCCTGTTGGAGGGAAAGGGACATCAGGAGTCTAGCTTGAGGGAAATAGGCATAGAGGCTGCGCCCATCAGAGAACACTCCCCTCCAGAGGCTGGAATGGAACCCAAGATCCCTGAGTCTCACCATGCCTCCACTGTCAGCAAATATCCATGAAACTTTCTGGCTAAGAGTCCCAACCCCCTCTAGTGCTGGTCCACACAGATGACAACCTACTACTGCCGGACTCCAGTAACTCCATTAGCCCACATGGCAGAGGTCTGGGCGATGGATCTAAAGGTTCCAACCCTGCCGATGACCCACCCGGGTGGCAATATGATGGAATGGCTGTTTTATTTTCAGTTTGCTTGTCAATAAACCAAGTAAATCACACACACCAAATGACATTCAAAGAACATTGTTAAGGTTGCCAAGTCAAGCATACAAGTTAGAGAATGCCAGAATCAACAAATAAATACAAAGTACAGTTTAAATAATAAAATACTACTAATAATCCCTTAAAGAAAAAGAAAGTGCCAGAATGAAGGGGGTCTTTGCAGCCTTAATGTGGCCCCCTTGTGCGTGCACAGTATGATACAGGCGTTAATTACACGATCACCTCTTATCTTTTCCACAAGCCTCCTGCCTCATTCAATGCCCAGGATGGATCTGCCCTGGGGATGAGTCAGGGTTGTGTAATGAAGGAGGCTGTTGTCTGTTGAATCCTGATTTATTTGCTGCAGAAGTGGAAAGGTCTGTAGTGACCGAGGCAGGGGACTGCAGGAAGAGAAAGGACGAACTCACTGTTAAGGCGGTTGAAAGCTGCCTTGGAGAACTGGATTCTATCCCTGCCTCTGCCACAGAATTTCTTTGTGATTCTGGGCAAGTCCCTTAAACCAAACTTTTCAGAGGTGGTCACTGACTGTGTGCGCTTCATTTTCTGGGTGCCCAACTCAACACCCTGGGGTCTGATTTGCAGAGGTGCTGAGCGCTCACAACTGGAGCTGGGCTTTGAACACACAGGGCTAAGGACTCTGAAAAACCAGGGCTTAAGTGTCACAAATTGGGCACCCAAAATTAGTGGAAATTGTTTACCTTAATCTCTCTGTGCCTCAATTCCCCAGCTGTAAAATGGGGATAATACCATCCCCACGTCACAGGGATAAAGATAAATCCACTAATGTCTGCGAAGTGATCAGACACTACAGTGATGAGCGCCAGAGAAAAAACCCCATGAGGAAAGGAATAATTCTGTCTTCAGAGCTGGGGTTGGATAGCATGCAGCGACTAAGGCCTGGGGCCACACTCTGAACAACCCGGAGAAACCGAAATATTGAATAGCTGCTCAGTAAGTGAAAACCATCCATCCTGTGCACTGAATGAGGCCGTGTCCTGTGGAAAAAAATAGTACGTGATCAGGTTAGGAAAGACTGTACCATAACGCACGGGCACAAGCTGGCTGAATGACGATTGCACCCAGGCCGCATCAGTTCTGGCATTTCCTAACTTTGGGGGGCTTGGCTTTGCAACATGCCTAACATTCCCTTAACGTCGTTTTTCCAGACGGGGGGTGTTTAGGCAGACAGAAGCTAATTACCTGGCAGTGGAATCTGGCTGGGACACCAGGGCTAACCCCACTGCTCTGCCAGAAAGGGGCCAGGGGATCTTTAATAACCGCGAGAGGTCAGGAGCTTGGTTTTATGAAAGATTGCTCCTCAGACACCCCCGAGCCCATACTCCAGGGCCCTCCTTAAACTAAGGCAACAGCCCCTCTGCCCCTGGCTGGGTGTGAGCTGCTACCTGGTTATAGTGCATGGTGACATACAGCTCGTTGTCAAATTTCAGCGGCTGGGTCCAGATGACGCGCCGGTACCAGAACATGTAGCTGTTGTCCACTTGCTCCATCTCCGTGGCCACGTCAAGGATATACTCCCGTCTGCTCAAGGGGCGGACATTCTGACCTATGGGGAGCACAGGAGAAGAGTCAACTGTGTGGCTCTAGTTTTAAAGGCCGCCTGGCAAGGAAAGGCCAGCCGGGCTGCTCTGGTTTTGCTCCTTTCCAGTGCAGAAGGGTAAAGCTGGCTGGAGAACTGAATGGTGTATGCAGAGCAATGAAATCGGATTCATTGCTACTCTTTGATGCTTTGGTTTGGGTCCACACCTGCTTAACCCTTGGGAGAACAGCTCTGTTTGTTTAGGATTCAACCACCCAGCCCGTTCCGTTGAAAGCCGAGAACGCTGCCAGGCCCCATCTCTGAGGCTGTGTCTACATGACAGAGCCTATGCCGGCGTAGCCCCGTCAGCACCGCTTCGCTGGCGTTGTCTCTTTGTGAAGGCGCAGCGTACGCTGACAGAAGGAGATTGTCCTAACCCTGGCAGACACCACCTCCCCATACGTTAGCTATGGCGGCATAGCTGAGTCTACAGGGGGACATCGCTAGCCTGAGTGACATAGCTACGCTGGGGTACGTTTTACGTGTAGACCAAGCCTCAGTCACCCGTCAGAAACCGGGAAGACAAGACTGACTGTTCCTGATAGTTCTAAGATAAAAAGCAGGCAGAAAAAACCCCATAAAACACCTTTAAAATAAAAGTCCAGGCCTTCTTTACACGTCGTCCCAAAAGGACACAAGTTGAGTCCGCGTTTCCTTCTGCAGGTCGGCTCTAAACGCATCAGGATTTGGGGCACTTGGAATCATCCATGTAACTCTTGAGAGCATGTTATAATTCCAGAGTTCGGGACAGCCCTTACACAGACAGATGATTGTGGGTGTCATACGCCCCATTTTATAGATGGGGAAACTGAGGCAGAAGGAGGTGACTTGATTTGCCCCAGGTCACAGAACAAGTCGGAGGCAGGGCTAGGATTAGATCCCACGAGCCTGTGTCACTGGACTGTGCTGCCCCCTCTCACGGCACAGCCCCCCAGCCAGGGATCAGATGGACAGTGGAGAATCCACATTCAGAGCCCCGGGGCTCCGTTTCCAAGAAGAGGCTCCCAACTATCCCCATAAAAAGCAGCGGAGAGGGAGTGAGAGGGTTGGTGGGGCTAAGAAGGCGGGTGACATTCCTAGGGTGATGCAGTGATTTCCCAGAAAGCAGGATATGACTCAGAGATGCTATTTCCTGGTGGTTCTGGGCCCGTCCACACAGCCCTTCCAACGGTCCCTTTACAACCCTTCCCCCGCCCACACTTTAACTAGGCCACTGGCTAACCTAAGCCAAGCCAACAGGGCGGCCGGGAGCTGTGGAGAGGCACAGACAGGAAAGCGGGGGCTCGGCCCCAGGAAGTGCAGGGATACCGTCAACCATTTCCTGTCTTTTCAGCGTTTCAGAAGAAAGCTGAGGCCAATAATCCGCCTCCCTCTCCTGGCACTGCCCTGCAAGCTGCAAAAATACCAAGCAGGGCACCCCTCAAAGGCAG
Organism: Terrapene triunguis; assembly: GCF_002925995.2. Taxonomy (NCBI): domain Eukaryota; kingdom Metazoa; phylum Chordata; order Testudines; family Emydidae; genus Terrapene; species Terrapene triunguis. The sequence continues at coordinate 6,822,269 of NW_020664444.1, forward strand.
CACAAGCCCACAGCCAGCCCCTGGGGACAGGACACTCCACTGGGGCAGGGTGAGGTGGAACCTGCATGGCTGCTGTCTGCGCTGTGCCCGTCCTGTGCCTAGAAACGCCAGGGCTGCGACCCTGGCACCATTCACCCGCCCTGAGCGCCGCTGAGAAAGGACAGCGCTTTCCTCCTCCCGTCACTGCCTGTGGCTTTCCCATCCTCTCTGTGCCTCCAAGCCCGGCAGCTCAGCACCGATGCCGGCTGGAGGGGCCTGGCGCTGCCAGAGGATGCCCAGCAAGGGGTGTTCTAGGACCACGCTCGCAGCAGGCCTCGCTTGTGCCAGGGAGCATCACTGGGCGCTGGATCGACTGGCGATTGCCTCGTGCTCCCGCTGTCGGGCAGCCACTGGCAGTTAGGAATAAACGACACTGGCACAGAAATGGCTGTCTGGGGCCGTTTGCCCGTTCTTCAGGGAGGCGGCGGGCTCTCGGCGCCGTATTTCACCTCAGCAGGGAATCACACGGGGCTATGCCTCTGGACACACAAAGGGCTTAACGGAACAGCATCAAGATAAAAACCTCCCTCACAAGCAATGCCGTCAGTGCCTCCTGAGCAGTCTCCCAGGGTAGCCGCTTAACTTGGCAGTGAACAGCAGTGACAGCCGGTTCATTAGGCAAGAGACAGCATTGTTCAGCCAACGCCCAGGAGCTGAGTGGTGTTGAGCCAGGTGCGAAAGCCTCCTACGCTTGTCTTTCCATACAAGTTATAACAGGAGGCAATGCGGGCTAGTGGGCAGAGCGCTGCACTGGGAATCAGGAGGCCTGGGTGATATTCCCAGTTTACCTGCTGCAGGACAGTGGTCAAGTCACTTGTTTGCTCTGTGCCTCAGTTTCCCCTCCCACCCTCTGCCTGTTTACACTGTAACCTCTGTAGGGCAGGCCTATCTGTGCCTAGATGCTCACCCAGCGCCTAGCACAATGGCTCAACTGGGATTTCTAGGCAATAATACTCAACAGGGCGAGGCAGTGAATCTCTCTCGTGTTTTCATTCCGTACGGGGTTTCATTTCTCTTCTCTTCATGGGGCAGCGTCTTGATCCGAACAATGGCCTGTGCCATTACTCCCCGAAGGAGGGGGGACGCCAGGGCTCAGAGCCAGGAGGCTGCTGACCACGGCTAGTCTCTGGAGGCGGGCCACGGAAATCAGGTCAGCCAGGAAGTCCCCCCCCAATGCATTTGGGACCTGAGTGCCATCACCTGCTCTGATGCCGCCTGCGGGCCTGGGGAAGCCAGACGCCGGTCAGCTCAGGCCGCCTGTCGGTGGGCATGCAATATGGGAATGGCCAATGGCAGAGGCAGGCCGCTGGGCAGGACTCGGGGGGTGGGATGGGACCACTTCAGAGGAGAAAATGGGGAGGGCCACCCCCTGCCTGCCCCCAAGCCTCACCTCCGTTGGTAACGGCAAAGATGACGTATTCGTCAAAGACCTCGGGCCGATGCAGCCCCATTTCATAGCACATCTCCTCGATCACGTCCAGCGCAACCTAGAGAGGGGCAAACCACCCAGCTGAGTCCCTCAAAGGCCGGGAAGGAGGCTCTAGCGCTGGCATTGTGCCCCCACCACCGTGGTCTCTGCCCAGCACTGCTGGTGGGACTTCCTGGAGCGACACCCCTTCCTGGCTGTCTGGCAAAGCCCTGGATGGCCTGATCCCACAAGGTGCTGAGCACTCCGTCCCAGTGGACGCAGGAGCAGGCCATGAGGAGCAGCAACAGGGGAATCTGCGATGGGTTCAGAGACATGGCCAGAAGTTTGGGTGCTTTGCTGCTCCATCCTAGGGCCGGGCCGGCGACCCCATGGGATCTCTCCCCCCCTCAGGTGAGAGAGCAGCCGGCTCAGCCTCAGGTAACAAGAACCTGAACACGCCTTTGGTGGGCAGCCAGGTGCCAGCCGCCTCGGGTTAACTGGGGCTCCGAGAAAACGCTCCACTCTGGGCAAACCTTAAATATCAGCCCCACTCCCCTGCCTTTGTCCCCTCCCGCCCCCTGAGCCTATGGACCCCGCGAGCCCCGGCGCTGACTTTGGAGCCTGGGCCCAGCTGTAGGTGAAACCCATAGCCCTGACGTGTCCTATCCCCGCCCAAGTGCTGCTGAGCTGGAGGAACAGCTGGCCCGTGCGCCAGGGAGGGACGCTGCCTGGAAGCGTTGCCTTCCCCCTGGAGCCCCCCCAAGGGAAATCAGCGACTTTGGGGAGCTCTCCCTAATGCCGCTGTTGGGGAGGGGCTGAGCTCAGCTCCCGTTCGGTGCTCTCTCCGCTCCCGCACTCGTCTCCATCACTGCTCTGAGGGAGCAGCCCGAGGGGGAGCTGGGGGAGCTGGGCAGTGCCGGGCCCCTGTGCTGACGTACCGAGCACGTTTTGATCTTCAGGTGCCTCTCGATCCCTCCCGGCAGGAGAAACAGCTGGCGTTTCGCGCTCCGGCCGGCCTTGGTTGGGGGGTAAAGCACAGAGAAGCAGGAAGGTTTCCGAACCGTTAAGCCATCCATTGGCTCCAGAGGCCATGCTAAAGTCCCCAGGCTAGAATCTCCCACATTGGCGCAGGGAGATTTCCTGTGGGGGATCCCATTCTGCCTAGCAGAATCCCCATGCGCTGTCTGTCTGGCTCCAGCACCACTCGGTTAGACGCCAGGGGCATTTCAGGGAGGCGGGAAGCCGTCTTCACAAGAGGGCAATCAGGCCTATACCATCCCCATCCTTGCAAGTTCCTGTCCATTTCAGCCCTTGCCACCACGGAAAGGCCTCTGCTCTCCTCCCCCCAGCCCTACCGTAGGCATCACAGGGGTAACACGCCCTGGCTGCAGCCACCCACAGTTGTAGCCGCCTGCTCAGCCCCGTTCTAGCCCTCCCAGCTGGAAGCAAGGCACAGACAAACCGCGTAGGCCATAGCAGGGGAGCCCGGAAAGTGGAGCCCCCTGGAGGAACTCGGCCTTTGTAAGCCCAGGGAGCTCAAGGGGTACAGTCCCATGCCATCCCCTAGGCGAGCTGTTTGTGACCCAGTCTAGCCCCTCAGAGAGCCTTCTCCCCACGTGCCCACCTGGTGCACGCTGACACCATTGCAGGGCCCCTGCGTGAGCTCCGGACTCACCACCATGGCTTTGAGCTCCATGCTGCTGGGAAATTCACGCCGGCCACCAAACTGGAAGGTCTTCCTGAGGTTCTGCTCGCAGGCCTTCGCGATCCCTTAAACAGACGGACACCAGAGCCCCGTCAAAGCAGAGACGGGCACCAGGCACAGCGCAGGGTTCCAGGCCTCCACCTCCCCAAACCAGGCCAGACCCAGAGCGTGGCTTTGGCTCACTGCAAAGACAGTGGCTAACAACGAAATTCAGGTCTGGTTCAGAGGGGAAACAACCCCAAAATCGTGAGGTGTTGGGGGGGGGGATCGTAGCACCTATCTGCAATCGTTTATTTCTAGGGCTGCCGATTAATCACAGTTAAGTCACGCCATTACCTCAAAAAATTAACTGTGATTAATTGCAGTTTTTCTACATTTTCATATATATTGTATTCTGTGTTGTATTCTGTTGGTGCAAATACTTATAAGCAAAAATAAATACAGTGAGCACTGCACACTTTGTATTCTGTGTTGTAACTGAAATCAATATATTTGAAGATGTAGAAAGCATCCAAAAATATTTAAATAAATAGGTATTCTATTCATGTTCAACAGTGCGATTAATCACGTGATTAATTGTTTTAATCGCTTGACAGCCCTGTTTATTTCATTTCCTGTCCCCCCTTTTTCCCCCTTCCCCTCCCCTATTTGCCTGGCATGTTGCCTCAGGCACGGCAGAGGCCCTGGTGCTCTGACTACCATTGTACTGCAGTAGCATCTAGTGGCCCTGATTAGGGGTCAGGCTCCATTGTGCTGGGAGCTGTACACACACATATAATGACAAGACAGCCCCTGCCCTATGGGCCACGCAGCCAGCTAGTCCAGCAGCGCTGCCTGCACTGCTCCATAGAACAGGTTCGGATCAGGGTGTGAGCATCACCAGATCGGTCTCAGTCCTCGCCCTGGCACCAGTGGGCCCTGCCCTCCCAGCCGCTCCTGGATACAGAGCCTGTGGGAGAAGGTCCCATTAACGGCAGCTGAAGCGGGTCTGGCCGGGAGCCAGGCTAGGGCAATCTATCACTGCAGACAATTCTCCTCCCCGAGAGCCATTTCAACAGCTGTAAGCCTGGAGCGTTTAATGAGGAAATAAGTGGTGGCTGGGCTAGGGAATCACGGGCTGGCTGATAAAGGCTTCACAGATGGGCAGCACTGCCATTTATTAATGGCTCTAGGACAGGCCTGGGCAAGCCCGCCTGGCGCTGTTTCCAAACAGGGAGCTGCCAGGATTTCTGAGGTTGTGTGTAAATGCTGCTAATTCCCCATCCTCGCAGCCCCGTTCCTCTGGGCTGGACAAACGCCACGATCCCTAGACCCCACCGGTCACAGGGAACAGCCGTAACCTGCTCTTCAGCAAGGCTCCTCGGCCACACGCAGGCAATGGCCGGGGCTCACATCCGCATGTGGGATACTAATGGGGAACGGGGGGAGAGTGGGATTCCAAAGTGATGGGCCAGACCCGAGCCAGGGACAAGACTGGAACATGGAGCCTTTGCCGGCTAGGCTGCTACCAGCAGTGACTGAAAGCCGGTGCCGTCCGAGGGCTGCTTGGGGGGCCACCCCAGGAAAAACAGGTGAGTGGGGCTCAATTGTAGAAGACAAGTGTCCACAGCACCATGGCCCAGTGGTTCGGCGTTAGCCATCTCGCCCCGGGGCATGTCAGGTTTTGTCTGACCTAGAATGCAAAGTGCGGAGGGCAGGTGCAGCTTTTTGTCCGGCACTGACAGCACCGTGCAAACCAGCGTTAAGACTCGTTCCCGATGCAGCAATAGGACTGGGGCAGCACCTGCTGCACTGTTCGGGCCACCGGGATCCAAGTGATTGAATAAGAGAAGCCAGCCTGAGATTTCCCTGTCGCCAAGGGGGAAACTGAGGCACGGGGAGGGGACGTGACTTGCTCAAGGTCGACGGGGAGTTTGGTGTCAGAGCTGGGTCTGGAATTCCAGAGTTCCTAGCCCTCAGGTTTGGGCTTAGGCCATTGCCCCTTGTACGGTGCTGAGCCGGGAGTGTCCCTCTAATCCTCTCCCCCGCACCTCGTCTCTGCTCTTCAGAGGAAAGGGGCTCAGTGAACATTCCTGACGCGCCCTGTCCCTCCCTGTGATTCTATTGGCTCTGTCCTGCTTCCGCTTCTCTTTCCATTTTGCAGGCGCCTGGTTCCAATATGCATGAAGTGCCTGCCCTGCTCCTTTGAAGCATATTCGCTGCTATGGAAACCGATGTGGTGGTGACGGAGCCCATTTCCAGGCAGCGTCATCCTGGCTGGGACAGCAGCTGAGCTCGTGACGTCCCGCAGACAGAGGGGTTGGGCGCAGGGTTTACACCGAGCCTTGGCACACAAGAGGTGGCCTGATGGTTTCCAGGAGCAGGCCCGTGGTATCAAACACACACCTGGGCACAACCAGGGAGGGGGAGGGGCACAGCCCAGGGCGTGGGGGCAGGTGATCTAATGGAGCCCGGAAATCCCGGTGTGCCCATGGGCGAATTGCTCCGCTGGTCTGTACCTCACCTTCCCGGTCTGTAAAGGGGAGTGATGATAGCTCACCTTCAGCTTCAGCCTTCTCTCAGCTGAGCTGGAGGCTGCGGGATAGGGGCTCAGGGGCTGACGGCTGCAGGCAGGCCCACGGGCCAAGCACTGCCCTCGCTATCCACCACGGGCCCTGCGGGGCAGGGCCCACCCTGCTGACCCAGAGCGCTCCCCCCCGGGGGTCCTGCTCTGCTCCCCAGGGAGGGAGGTACCTTGATGTAGGTACCAATGACATAGGGAAGGATAGGAGAGAGGTTCTGGAGGTCAAATTTAGGCTGTTAGATAGGAGATTGAAGTCCAGGAGCTCCACGGTGGCATTCTCTGAAATGCCTCCAGTTCCACGCGCAGGGCCAGTTAGCCAGGCAGAACTGCAGGGTCTCAATGCGTGGATGAGATGATGGTGTACGGAGGAGGGGTTTAGATTTATTAGGAACTGGGGAAACTTTTGGGAAAGGGGGAGCCTATACAGGAAGGATGGGCTCCACCTAAACCAAAATGGAACCAGATTGCTGGTGCTTAAAATTAAAAAGGTCGTAGAGCAGTTTTTAAACTAAGGGCTGGGGAAAAGTCGACAGGTGCAGAGGAGCACGTGGTTTGGACATCCCTTAGGAGAAGATCTATAAATGTCCTAATAAGGAGGAGAGGATGGAAGATGATAAAATACAAGTAAGATCTGATGAGAACAGGCCCCCATGCCAGTCCGGTCGGGGTTCCCGGCTTTGCAGAACGAGCGTCCTACCTTGGAACTGCGCCCCAGGGCTCCTGCAGGTCTCCTGGAGGTGCCACAGCAGGTAGGGCTTCAGGACCTCAGAGCACTTGTAGTAGGCGGTCAGGATATAGAGCAGCCGCCATCCCTTCTGACAGCTGTCCCTGTCCAAGCCACGGGGCGGGGTGAGGGGTGGGGGGAAAGAGGTCTCAGAGCGGGAGAGGCCTAGGCTGCTCAGTGCAGCTTCGGCCCCAGAAAGTCTTTGGGACAGGCCTGGAACCTGTGCCCCTTACCCCCTTCCATGCCAGGCCTCCGGGCAGGCGGGTGGGACCCTGCCCAATCAGCTCTGGTATGTGGCGAGAGAGGGAGAAGGCGAGGAAGAGGAATTGGAGGAGTAAAAAGAAGACGCAAAGGAGGAGGAGAGAGCCGAGGGGAAGGGGAGAGAGCAGGGGCCCGGAGTGGTGCTGTAACATGGAGGGGGGTGGCAGGGCGGGACCTCCAGTGGCCAAGGAAGGCTCTCCCAGCTGCGGGGGTGGCTAGGATGATAGGAGCCATATTGACCCATCCAGGCCCATTGTGCCGCAGTGACACTATCAGCCAGTCCCAACCAGACTGGGGGCGCAGGAGGCTCCCTGGGATTCTCCCCCCAGACCCTCCACTGGGGAGGCCACACAGCCCAGGCCAGCTGGCCAGGGAGGGGAGAACAGGGTGGGGCTGCCGCGCTAGAAGGCCCGCCCGGGGCCCCACACCACGGGAAGGGGAGGGACTTGCTCACATCTTGGGGCTGGTGTTGTCCGTGGTCTGCTTGACGATCTGGCAATACACTTCATCCCTCATGACCTCCTGGTCAGCGCACAGCTGGAGACAGAAAGGCACCGGCGGGCGTCACTGCCCTGGTGCTGGAGAGCCCCCTGCCCCTCCACCTGTACCTGCTCCCCCACCGTGCTGGCTGCCATCCCTGCCCCCCCACTGCTGTGTCGGAGGGGTGCAGTTTGCAGCCTGCTCCTGGGGCCTCTCCCGGGCCACGTGGCTTGTTCCCTCGCTGGCCAATATGCAGCCATCTGCCCCCACCTTCAGCCTCCTCCCCGCTTAGCTACAGACTGCGGGGTAGGGGTTCGAACTGGGAGCTACAGGCAGGCCCACATGCTGAGCGCTGCCCTCGCTACCCACCACCGGCCTTGGGGCTGCAGGGCAAGGCCCACCCCACTGACCCGGAGCCCCCCCCGGGGGTCCTGCTCTGCTCCCCAGGGAGGGAGGTACCTTGAGCACAGCACAGACGACGTCCAGCTCCGTCTGCCCCTTGAGAGGCCAGTCGCCCATGAACTTCATCACGGCTGGGGATGACAAACCAACGCTCGGTGATAGGCTCCACCTCCCCTCGCCCCGAGCAAGGGGGCGGCTCTCCTGGCTCCGGACCCGCTGGGTGGGTCCTGTGACCCGGAGGAGAGCAGGTCACAGTGCCCCAGATCGGGGGAGGGGCTGAGGAGTTCACAGCACCCCCAAACCGGCGGGGGAGGAGGATGGCCAAATGAAACCCAGAGCCACCAAACCTCCTGGCTCCCTTCCAGCGGGCACTCCCTCCCCGGCCCCAGCGGGCTCTCCCACCCCGGCCCCAGTCCCAGGGGCCTCCTGGAGCGCTGGCTCCCGGACTCCTGGTTTTTCACTGACTCACTGGTTATCAGCCTGTCAGAAACTGCCAGATGTGGGCCCATGGGCCGGCCTCAGCCCACTCCTGAGGAGGGGCAGCAGAGATTCCAGTGCCCCACCCTGGGGTGAGGTCTTTGAGCTTCACTGTCCCTGCCCCACGCGGGGCAGAGGATGGCAGCGGTCAGGCCGTGGCGCCCTGCGCGGGGCGGAGGGGGGCAGTGGGCAGGCCGCGGGGCGGAGGGGGGTGAAGGGCAGGCCGTGGCACCCCGCGGAGGGCAGGCTGCGGAGCGGGGCGGAGGGCAGGCCACGGGGGGCACAGGGGGGCGGAGGGCAGGCCACGGCGCCCCACGTGGGGGGCAGGAGACGGCAGGCTCACGGGGGTTGAGTTTTCAACTGGAGTCTCACTAACACACCCAAGGTTTTAGGGCGTCCCACAAAGCAGGCAATGGCACGAGAAGGCCGCCCCCTGCTGGGCATGTTGGTCTCAGACGCCCCTGAGCGTGGGGCGCCACGGCCTGCCCTCCACCCCCCTCCGCCCCGCAGCCTGCCCAGTGCCTGCTCCTCCGAGCGCCTCCCACGCACCTTGGAAGGCCTCGGCTGCGGCTCTGTTCAGGCAGCTGTCGGGGAATTCGATCAGCGACTCCTGGAGCGGGCACTGGCCGGGGAGAGCAGAAGCAGAGCTTGCATCAGTTACCAGCAGGGATCGCTGGTGGGCTTAGCGGCTGAGCTTGCCAAGCCCTACGCTCAGTGAGCCCGCGGGCACCGAGCCCCTGCCATCGGTTTAGCAGAGCCACGGCCTCCAGCCCGTCACTGCAACTGGAGATCAACCAACCGGCTGATGGCACCTATCCGCACATAGCAATACCCCGTTCCTCTCTGCCCAGCCGCCCGCAGGGCAGCACCCAATGACTGGCCTCCCAGGCGGAAAGAAGGGTGGGAAGGAAGGGGGGACACACAGAGCCCCTGGCAGGGAGGAGATGGGGGGGTGACCCTAGGATGGAGGGGGAAGGGAAAATGGGGGGACAGGAAGAATGAGGGTGCACAGAGCCCCTGGCGTGGGGGGGAGGGGCGGGAGGAGGGTGCACAGTTCCACGTCAGGTGGGGGCCCCAGCAGAAGGACACGGAGCGAAGAGCCTAGCCCAAGAGAGGCACAGGGCGCTATGGTATGTCCCTTGGGGACTGCTCACCAGGCAGTCCCCTGGTCTCAGGCCAGCCCATGAGCTGAGTTTACTGGTGTCTGAATGAGGAATGCAAACGGTGCATTACTACAGATACCCTGCAGGGACCAGCACCTCAGGCAGAGCCATTAACACAGCCAGGAAACCGCCTGAGATCTGGTTTGCATCCACAGCCGGCAGGTGTCCTCTGGAACTGATGAGTGTCTATCCCACACTACACAGGCTTCCCCAGCAAACCCACACTGCACCTGCCTGCGGAAATGGCTCCTGACCCTATCAGACACCTCCGGAGACCAAGTTCCTCCATTGAGCCACAGATCAGGTTCAGCCTGACCTTCCGGCATGCTGAGCCAGCCCCGCCCGCAGGGATCATCTACCATCCGTGGCCTGCTCAGCCCCTGGCCTGTCCCAGCTCAGCTGATCGCAAATGACTGCAATGAACTCGCATCTCCTAGCAGCTGAATGGAGCCCATACGTTCATTTCACAGAGGTCATCAAACAGCTTTCCGTTCCCACCGGTGGATTCGAACCAACAGCCCAGAGGGGAGAGACTCTCTAGCACTTTAGCAGGGCCCGGAGCCAACCCGGCCCCCCTCTCTGGGTCGGCTCCACGTGGAGGGCGGTAAGAGGGCCAGCAGGCCCCGTGCCCGTTCCAGTAGGGGCTGCCCTAACGCAAAGGCAGGGGCAATAGCCTGAAATCGGCAGGTGGTGAGGCTAGGGGGCTGCTCTCCTCTGCTCTCCAGCTAGGCGATCCCCATTACCTTGGTGAATTTCAGCATCTCCGCCACGTCCGGCGAGTCCTTCCCTTTCCGGGATTTCTGCTTGCAGGAATCCCTGGAACACATCGCAGAAAGAGACTGACAGGTCCCTCTCTGGGCACGAGCTGCTGGGGGCTGGGACGGGGGATCCCCCGGGGGGTCAGCACATCCGCCTCCCCCATGGATAGGAGCTGTGGGCCCAAGAACAGCCTCCCTTTTGCTGCTGCAATTGCAAAATCCGTGCCTGAAGTTCTGGCACCCGCCACAAACCGCGGGCTCCCATAGGTGGGTCTGATCAGCAGAACTACCCCAGCGGACACGCAAGCGCTAGCATCGATGGCTGCAGCTCCCACACAGGCCAATGACGATGCAAGTGCAGACAGGAGGCTGCGCTGGGAACAGTGCCAGGTGTGCAGTAGAACGAGGGCCAGGCATGCAGCTGGACTGACTGGAAAGCCCATCGGTGCAGTTCCATAATCAGCCAGAGAGGTCGCTCTTCCTTCTCTGTATGCTGCCTCCGCGGGCAGCCCTCGGGCTGGGCACTGAGCCTAGCTCCGCAGCGGGGCAGTCAGCCCCAGGATGCCAACCCGGGGGCAGTTAGCGCCACGTAGGATGGTGCTTTCTGTGACGTGGCTACTGTCCCACTGGGAACTGGGCAAACTCATTGTACACAGGGTCACTGGAGGCTGGAAGGTTAAAGGTCACTCCCCTCCCCTCGGCCAGCACTCACGTCTTCGTCCTCTGCGCCTCCCGGAAATACTTCTTGGCAAACTCCTGCATGGGGAACTGCCCGCCCTGCAGGGCACTGTCCCCAGGAAGCTCGCCGCCATACTCCTCCGCGCTCTCCGCATAGTCGCTGCCCACGGGGGACACCTGGGGAGAGGGGGACCATGGGCTGCAGAGGGTGCAACACGCACCCGTGCCGCCAGCGTACGACTCCATGGGTCCTAGAGCCATTAACCCTCAGAGAAGCTACAGACAGACACTGCGGCTGCATCCTCCTGGCGCCCACTGATCAGTGCCCACCCTGTGCCAGCTGCAATGCCTCCCTCCCCAGTTAGCCTCCTACCCAGCTGCTTAACCAGCCCCTAGGATCAGGCCCTCCCTGCCACCCACCCCGACCAACCCCCCGCCCACCCCAGCCCTCTGAGAGCTCCCAGTTTCCAGCACTGCAAGGGTTACTTGGGGACAGTCCCTCACCTCGATCTTCCTGTCCAGCTCCTGAGCCACGGCCGTGGAGGCCACGGCCACTGCCACAGCCGCCGAGGCCGCCACCTTGCCCTGCTTGTTCTTGGGCTCCTCTTTCCTGTCCGCTAGCAGGTGGATAAAATCTGGGGCTGCCACAGGCTGGACGTACTCGGCGGGGAAGCGCCCCGACCTCCCGTGGATGGCACCGAATTTCCACCCTGAACCGGGACATGTCGTTAACAGCCTAGTGCTCAGATACACACTCCAGCCAGGCTTATACACCCCTCCCTGCCGCGCTGGGCCCGGTTATCGGTCCATCCAGCCCCATACGCTCCTGCCTGCTGTGCCACGCCCGGTTATCGGTCCATCCAGCCCCGTACGCTCCTGCCTGCTGCGCCACACCTGGTTATCTGTCCATCCAGCCCCGTACGCTCCTGCCTGCCATGCTGGGCCCGGTTATCGGTCCATCCAGCCCCGTAGGCTCCTGCCTGCTGCGCCACACCCGTTTATTGGTCCATCCAGCCCCGTATGCTCCTGCCTGCTGTGCCACGCCCGTTTATCGGTCCATCCAGCCCCGTATGCTCCTGCCTGCCACGCCGGGCCCGGTTATCGGTCCATCCAGCCCCTCCCTACCGCACCACGCCCGGTTATCAGTCCATCCAGACCCGTATGCTCCTGCCTGCCACACCAGGCCCGGTTATCGGTCCATCCAGCCCCGTTTCCTGCCTCCCTCCTCTACCATTTTAGACCTGTCCATTCAAACCAGCACCCCACACCCTGCTGCCCTAGAGCAGACATGTCGTCTCTCAAATCCAGCATCTGCCTGCAACAGTGGCCAATGCCTGGGGCTTGCTAGGGAGGTGCAAACTCCCCATAAAGACACATCACATAGCCAGAGCTGTGATTGCATTCAGGGAGGGAAGGAAGGTTCCTTCCTGACCTCTGCAGAGACCTGTCCTGAAGCACAAGATTTGATTGTCCGTATCTCAGCAGGCAGAATCACCATAAACACAGCCACCCCCCTTTGAAAATCCAGCCACAGCGTTTGACGGAATGGCTGGTATTGAGACCCATATAGGCTTGCTTTTGCACCGCACTCTTAAACAAGGGGTCTGGGGACCAGGCACACTGCATATACCATCCTGTACTGCATGCAGCAACCTGCTGTTCGCCTGGGGTTAGCTAGCGTTTCCCCCCAGAGACTGAACGGGCTAGGGACCAGGATTACATGCACAAACCAGATACAGGAGCGGGCCATGCATGGAGGAGGCCAGTAGGGGAAGCAATGTGGTTATAGTTATGGGCGGTTATCGAGAGCATGGCCAATGGGGCTGTTAGGACTCCAGCCAGTTCTACAATGGCTTCTCCGCACACAGGGTCTGGAGGCCATTGGACAAATAACCCCCATGCCCTGCACTCAGCCTGCTCCCTAGAGTGCCAACTGCTGGAGCTGCGTGCCCCATACAAAACCGCCCCTGGGATGGCATAAAGACATCCTCTCCAGATGCACTCGCGCCGATTCCTGTCCATTCCCCATGAGCATCCGGGCGAGCGCGCTCTGCTCAGGCTAATGCCCACGGGGAGCTGGTGCTAATGGGTTTCTCGGGGCCTGGAATGTGCTCGTCTCTCCTGGGGAGCTCTGTTTCTCTTTGGTGGACACACCAGGGGGCCAGCTTCCCCAATCTCTTGCCAGAGCCAGGGCACAGAGACCACTAGAGGAGCAGCTGGAAATATGACAGCATCCTGTGCCCTCAGGCCTGTGCATGGGAGATGGATCATCAGTGCCACAAGCACAGGCTTCTACAGCTCAGGCTAAAGCAGGAACTCCATTTGCTGGTAGCGATAGTAGGCGCTTGTCCTGTATATGGACTGGCCCCTAGAGGGCGACACAACACACTACGTCAGTGTGTTACAGTGACAGAAAGGTGCAGGCCAGGAAGCGCCCTGAGGATATTTTACACGCCCTGACCTGGTGCTTTGATCCAGCCCCGGGCAGTGGAATGAGGTCTGGCCATGTGGGCCGCAGTGGGGTCCTTGGGATTCATCGCCTGGGGTGGGCTGAAGAGCACATGCTTCGTCAGAGTGGAGGGGCGAGCTGGCTCCAGAGGAGAGAGCCCCGCAGGAGAATGGGCGCAGGGGGACAGGGCTCACGCAGGGATAGCACAACACGACACTCCAGAGCCACCCACCAAAGTCCTGGGTGCCCCTCTTCAGCTCCTCCAGGTACGTCACCTTCTTGCGGACCACACATCCGTGCCAGTGGTCTGTGGGGAGGGGACAGCCTCAGGGCACCGCAGCAGGGCTAAGTGCACCCAACCAACCAGCTCCATCCCCCCACGCTGCCCAACAGCGACCAGGGCTGGGGAAGGATCCGGGCAGCACTCTGCTCTCTGGGGAGGTGGCTGGCAGCGTTCCCTTTGTGTGCCCCAGTGGAGGGGCTGCGGAGTGGCACCGCACGGGGAGCAGATGTCATTCACAGACTGATGTATGCTATAGGGGGTAGGTGGCCCAGGAGGTTATAAGCCCAGAAGGACAGGGCTGGGTGGTCCCATTCAGCTCATCGCGCCCATGCAGAGGAAAAGGGCCCCCACTAAGACGCCCCTGTCCTCTCCTTTGCAAACCGCCCCGTGACGCCCCAGAGGTGGCTCCCAGCAGAGAGTGCAGCAGCGCCAAGAGCGTCCCGGGCTGCTCACCTCTTTCAGGCTGCTCCAGCGGCTGCAGGTGGATGATGTCCCCCTTGTGGAAGCTCAACAGGCTCCTGTCGTCTGTAACATAGCTCTTCACGGCAACCACGTACTGCGAGTCCTGGCACGTGGGAGAGGGGCTGGGTTTGGTGCTGCTGCGGGGGACTGCGCACGTGTGCACACACACACACACACACACACACACACACACACACACACAATACACTCATACATCCAACACCCCGCTCACTTTCAGAATACAATCACACAAAGACACACCCTGCGCTCAGAGTATAACTGCACAATCAAACACACACACAGCCTGCTCAGAGTACAACCCCCCCCTCCCCGCCACACACACACACATTACCCCCAGCCCCAGCTGAACACACTTATATACAACTGTGGCCAGGTGACTGGTTCTGGCGCTCTGTATGGAGGTGTAGAGCTCTCCGGCTGATTCAGTCCGGGAGCCAGACCAGGGGGCTCTCATTGGCACCAAGACAGGAGTATAAAAGCTTGAGCTTTTCTAAGGCAAAGGTGAGCAGGGTGAGGGACAGGGCAGTATCCCATAGCGTGTGTCTGCTGGAGCCCCCGCCCCATGGACTGGGTGCGGGAGAGGCCAAGAGAGGCCATTCTGGCTCCATTCCCATGGTCGGCCTCTCACCTTCTTGAGCTCCGTGATGAAATAGTCGATCATGGCCTTCACCTGGGGGGCTTTGGGGGAGAAGAGGATGAGCTTCTCATTGGTCAGGTTGAACTCCAGCATCTGCTTGGAGGGGATGGTCACGAACAGGATATCGGTGTAGCTGGGTGGGGGGAAGGACGGGGTTAAAAACCAGGCTAGGAGAGCACAGCTGAGAAAGCCAGAGGGCTGGGCAGAGCAGCGAGGGGGAGATTAGTCTTACTGCCAGACCAAGGGCAGAACTAAGACACCACATATGCCTCCCATGCACCATGTTCTCCAGCCACTGGACCCTGGCTGTTTGCCATGGACTTGGATGGAGCTGAGGGGACTAGGAGTCAGGAGTCCTGGCTTGTAGGGCAGAGCTGGGGGGCCCGTCCTTTACTCCATCACTGGGAGTGAGCAGTGGATGCACACCGGGACTGTATACAGCAAAGGATAAATCACACTTCGGAGCCTCTCCTCCTGGGGATCCCAAAGCGCCGCAGGCACTGACCCACTGGTTCGGTAGGCATGTGTCGGTGTGTACATAGGCGAGTGTCTGTGGGCTCTTGTGTATATAGGTGTGTACAGAGGTGCATGTGTGTGTCTATATGCATTTGTGTCTCTGTGCATCCACGCGTGCATATATGTTTGTGTGTGTGTGTGTATGTGTGCGCATGTGTATGGTCGTGTGTGTGCATATGGTTGTGTGTGTGTGTTACTGCTCACAGCACTTTGCAAAGGGAGCTTGCAGGCCGGATCTGCGTCTAATTGAATCCATTAAAGCAATTCCTCCAACCCTGCACCCGCTGTTCACTGGGAAGGAACTGCCAGGCCCTTGGCTGGAGGCTGGAATTGCCTGGCGTGGTGTGACAGTGCCAATGCCAATGCCAGGCAGCATGTGCCCAGCCTGACCCTCCAGCACAGCGGGGTGCTGGCAGCCACGTGCCAGTCCTTCTCCACAGGTGCACGCAGGGCTGGCTCCTCTGCTCGCGTCCCCTTCCTGAGAGCCGCAGGAGTCCCAGCCCTAGCGGGGCCGGCTGGCCCTGGCCTTACCTGTAGCCCCGCAGCACCCGTAGCTGCTCCCCGGGCACGTTGGTGCCCTTGACCAGCCGCAGCAGTTTAATCCCCGTGTGGGACACTGCCAGGATCTGTACCCCCGTGCCAACGCTGCCCTGGGGATAGAAGGACAAACCAATGAATATCAGCACCCACCCCGTGCAGCGATGAGCCCTCTTGGACTGGCACGGCAGCAGTGCTGGGCAGAGACTTTCCGCTGTGGAAATGCAGGGAACCAGCCTGATTCACCCCCAAGGAGCCCAGGAGCACTGACACTTCTGGCCCCTGGGATCTTCCTGGGGCCTGTCTCTAAATCCACAACGGCCTCAGGCCTGTGGACGATCTGACAGTCCCTGGTAGGAGGTTTGCATCCCCTGGCCAGCACAGAGCAGCAACTACGGGCAGCAGGGGCATCAGACCGTAGTACACCAGGGTCTGCTGCTGAGACCTGTCCCAGCCCCTAGACTATCCCCATGCTGGGCGTGGGGCAGGCCCTTACCGTGGCGGGGAAGAGGCGTGCGAAGTAAACCTCCCAGCCGTCCCGGGCTGCAATCACAATCTCCTTCTTAACGCTGTCATCGGCCACCGGGCTGAATGAGTCCAGCTTGTTTTCTGCTGTGGTGGGAAACACACCCCCCCCCCCGCCCCGGAGAGATGTCAGGTGCTGGCTCCCCCTCCCCGGCCAAAGCAGATCTTCTGCTGGGGCAAGGGAATCTGGGCACAGGGGTCCAGCTGGAGAACAAGGACTTCCCCGCGGGGGTATGAGCTCTGCTCCTTGCTGTGGTACGGCCCCAGCCAGCATGGGACAGACAACAGCTCCCTGTCGCTGCCAGGGACCCAACCTTCCCACGGGGGCTGGGAGACCCCTTAATGCCCAGGGCAGGCCAAGCACAAGCAGAACTTGTGACATTCGAGTCCCAGCTCAGACTAAACCCTGGCCCAAGAGGTGACGGGGGCCAAACCCGGCCTCACTGCACCCGAAGGCAAACCTCCCGTCGCCTTCCCGGAGGGCAGCTTTGCCCTACGCACTAGACATCCCCTGCCCCAAGGAAGAGCAGGGAAGTCAGGCTGGAGAGAGGAGGCCATCGCCCCCAGCGGTGGGGAGGCCAGCCCCTCGGCATGACGCAGGACTCAGTGGGCAGAGCTGGGCTGGGCGTTACCAAACAGGGATCTCATGCGCAGCCGCTCCTCCGGGGTGATCCTGAGGCAGGCGTCAGAGAGCGTGTCGTGGAAGATCTGAGGGGGGAACCCATCACGTTGAGGTTAGGAGCTTCAGGGCCGAGGCCTCCGTGTCCCTGATGCAGCCTCACTGACTCCTTCCTGTAAGCCCTATCCCACGCCCATTGGCTGCCACAGTGCAGGGGTCAGGAACACTGGCCCAGCCTCCCTGAAGCCTCTCAATCCTGCTGCTGAATGGGCTGCAAAGGGCAGAGTTTGCCTGAAACACACCACTCCCAGGTGTCAGTCCTGCTGGGAAAAGGTTCAGTGGGTCCTGAACCCACCTGCGTTTAACAGAGGTGGGAGTGGCTCTTTACAGAGGACCTAGGGTGTGGGCTGAGCTGTCCTCAGGGAGGAACCTTGGGAGCAACCCAGCCTAGGGACAAGGCATGGGCTGGATTGTACATTCCTTTTGTGAATAAGGCCAAGCCCTAGGCAAGGGAATAAGTAGTTCTGAGCCACTACAGCTTGCGTGGCCTGTGCGTGGAAGCTGCTGGCTCCCAGGGGTGTTGCTGAGTAAGGAGAGGCATTTCCTGCAGAGGGACAGGCTGGGAAACAGAAGTCACCTTGCACATCTATGGCTCTGGGTTCTTCCTACCCCAGGGTCTGGCTGAACCCATGATTCCCCAGCACACCTACACCCTGCCCAGACTTTGAGGGAATACAAGCAGACTGAGCTGACAATGCTCTGACTTTCTCAAGTGCTCCCTGCTGAGGATCTCAAGGCATTTTTCAAATGTTCTTTAGCCCTCGCAGCCCCCCTGTGGGGAACTATCCCTGCTGTACATATGGGGAGAGGGAGATCGGGAGAGGGGCTGGTTCGCTCAGGTTCACACGGCAAGTTTGTGACCTAGCCAGGAACGGAACCCAGGAGTCCTGATTCCCAGCCCTGGACTTTAAGCCGGAAACTATCCTTCCGCTCTTATAATACAGACAACTCTACAGCAGGAAAAGCTCTGGATCTGGAGTCTGGAACCTCACCTGTCTGAAAATGAGATCCAGCAACAAAGGGTTGTTGAAGTTATCCTTTGGATAGAACACCTGCAAGGAAAGAGATCAGAGGGGCATGGTCAGGTGCGGAAGGATCCATTAGTGAACGATTCCCTTAGTTTGTGTTACTAGCTGCTGAGATCAGTGAACCCGAAAGGATTTTCACTGCTTAGGCCCTTTATTTCATTCCTCCATTACACTCAAAGCAGGACAGGAACTCTGGGTGACATTTTCAAAGCACCTGCGTAACTTAGCACTTACGTCCCATTGAATCTGAAGTGCCTCGGCCACTTTGGAAAACAGGACTTAGGCTTTTAGGCACTTTTGAAAAGGTTACCCCAAGACTAGTCAATTTCACTTCTATTCACTTACCAGGGAACGCGTCAGTGAATACTGCAGTTAAAGATGGGAAGACGCACAAAACTCTTTCTGTTAATAACACGGGGGGCTGTGGATCTTTTTTATTTTAATAAAGAACTTAAATTTTAGGCCTAAAGTCCCTGACCACGTCCCTTTGAGGGAAAGTTTCACTGATTCACTACATCTGAGAGGCAGGAATGGGCCTGCCTGTGACGTGATATAGGTGGCCTCTAGTACAGTGGGGACCTGATCCCTGACTGGAACCTCTGGGAGTTACCACAATAACAAATCATTCATAAATCGTAATAATACCACTCATGTTAACGACACCCCCTCCCACAGAAGGCAGTGAGCTCTTCTGCTCTGGGGTCTCCTGCCATATCCCCAGTAACACCTCTCCACTTTCTTTCACTCAATATCGCAGCCTTGCAAGCTCCCCTCCCCTTCTAAAGAATCCCACGGAGGCTGGATCTGTTTGGAACATAAATTCCTAAGGAGAAAACGGACCCTGAAATGCACTTTCTCCTCCTAGGGGGCGCTTGCACTTTAACAACCACTAGATGGCACTGTTCCCTCACAGAAACAGACAAGGGGTAGTTTTTCAGGCCAGTTCTTTTGGGGCTCAGGGTCTGGCCTGGGCGCTGATTTCCCCTGGCCGGGTGGGTCTGGTGGGAGGAGGGGGGGGGGCTGTGTGGAGCTGTGCCCTAGGCAAGTACCTCTTTCCGGATGTATATCTTCCAGGACACGTTGCGGTAGGCGTAGAACTCCTCGCTGCAGCACCGGTGCAGCTGCGTCTGGACCTGCTCGCGCTCGGCCGGGAGCTCCCGGGAGACTGTGACTGAAAAGAGATAGGGGGCAGAATGCTCACAGGCAGCTGAGTGAGGTGTTAGTACCGTTATCCAAGGCACTGGTGAGACCTCATCTGGAATACTGTGTGCAGTTCTGGTCTCCCACGTTTAAGAAGGATGAATTCAAACTGGAACAGGTACAGAGAAGGGCTACTAGGATGATCCGAGGAATGGAAAACCTGTCTTCTGAAAGGAGACTCAAAGAGCTTGACTTCTTTAGCCTAACCAAAAGAAGGCTGAGGGAAGATCTGATTGCTCTCTATAAATATATCAGAGGGATAAATACCAGGGAGGGAGAAGAATTATTTAAGCTCAGTACTAATGTGGACACAAGAACAAATGGATATTAACTGGTCATCAGGAAGTTTAGACTTGAAATTAGACCAAGGTTTCTAACCATCAGAGGAGTGAAGTTCTGGAACAGCCTTTCAAGGGGAGCAGTGGGGGCAAAGACATATCTGTCTTCAAGACTAAGCTTGATAAATTTATGGAAGGGATGGTATGCTGGGATAAACTAATTCTGGCAATTAATTGATCTTTGACTATTAGCGGTAAATATGCCCAATGGCCTGTGATGGGATGTTAGATGGGGTGGGATCTGAGTTACTACAGAGAATTCTTTCCTGAGTGTTTGTCTGGTGAGTCTTGCCCACATGCTCAGGGTTTAGCTGATCGCCATATTTGGGGTCGGGAAGGAATTTTCCTCCAGGACAGATTGGCAGAGGCCCTGGGGGTTTTTCACCTTCCTCTGCAGCGTGGGGCACGGGTCACTTGCTGGAGGATTCTCTGCACCTTGAAGTCTTTAAACCACAAGTTGAGGACTTCAATAGCTCAGACATAGGTTAGGGGTTTGTTACAGGAGTGGGTGGGTGAGATACTGTGGCCTGCGTTGTGCAGGAGGTCAGACTAGAAGATCATAATGGTCCCTTCTGACCTTGAAGTCTATGAGTCTATGAGTTACTGTGGATGCAGGGGGCAGCCCATTAGCTGGCCCACAGCTATTTCCTACTGCACCAGGGCAAATCAGGCCTACGCTATCTAGCCAACCTACTTAACCTGCCTCCTACCCCGTAGCATCTGGGCACCTCGCAGCCTTCAGTGCATTTCTCCTCCCAACCTCCTGGCGGGCAGGGCAGTGCTATGGTCACTACAGGGGGAACGAAGGCACAGAAAGACTAAGTGATTTATCCAAGGTCCCTCACAGGAAGTCTGTAGCAGAACAGGAAACGGAACCTGGGTTTCCTGAGTTCTCGGCCAGTGCACTAACCACTGTACCAGCCTTCCACCAGGGGCTGGTATCAGTGCAGCTACATGTGTGGCAAAGCCTACAAGTTTCTGCCCCCATGGGATCTGGTAAGTATTGGTGCAGGGATACTGCCCAGCCTCTTCCTTCTCTCCTGTTCCACATTGTGCCCAGACTAACGCTCTCTTGGTTTATAGTGCTTCTTTTATCCTGAAGGATCTCAACGCACCTTACAAAGTTAAGATGATACACAAGGATCGGTTCACCCACCACTAAAATGCAGCCACCTCTGGGGTGGAAGGCGGCAGCTGTGTAAGAGCACATAGAAATACCACTCAGAATTCACCCACCACTGAAATACAGCCACCTCTGGAATGGAAGGCAGCAGGTGTGTAACAGCAACACTGCACAACTGTTTAATACTAGAAGTGATGGGGAAGGCCGTGTCCAACTGAAATTGCGGGGGGGGGGGGTAGTGAAGCAGGATGTCATTACTCAAGGGGGAATTTAATCTGGGCATCAGGGTTTTGCCCTTTGATCCCAGGCTCAACTCTTGCAGAAGATACCAGGGGATCTTTCATGGCCATAAACCATCAGGAGCTTGGCTAAACCCCTCTTCAGAAATGGTTTGATACTCTCTCATGGGGGGAGCTTTGCTTCCTGATCTCATCGGGGGATCGATCATATGCCCTGAAACATGAGGATCAAGAGCTCTGGTCACTTCATCCTGACTAGCCCTCACTGCTAGGGAAACCCAATCCTCTGAAAATATCCTGAGCCCCTCACCTCGCTGCTGAGCAGAGGCGCTCTGGGACAGAATGGCAACTGCTCGCTGCCCACCCGGATTCATGTCTTGGGCCTCCTGGCCCTGCAGATTTGCATTCACTAACTCCTGCAGGTTCCCTAACTTGGCGGCCGCAAAAGTCTATGGGTCGGATGACGTGTGAGGCCATGTACCGCTAGACTCCCTGACTCTCAGCCAAACTCTCTTACTAGGGACGTCTGCCCAGGTGTAACTGCCCGAAGGAGATCTCATGGGGTGCAAGTTACCCGTTCTTCTAGGCTCTCTGGGACGCCCCTTTGTCCTTGCTGCTCTCTGCTCCATCAGTTTCTCACCCCACGCCCATCACCGTGGTGTCTGATTGCCTCGCGTTTGTATAGCTACCGCCTCGTTTGCCTAACATGTCGCAGTTTATGGTGAGTTCTTTAATAGTCCAGGGACCCACAGGCCCACCCAGGAGCTCAGGATTCTCAGATACTTTTCCTAAACTTTTGCAAAATGCAAAATCGCATGAACAAATCAATGCAAAAAGGATCAACGTTTGGGGGCAGCACTGAGGGGGGTCGGAGGGTCCAAACAGGTCAGATTTGGAGCCATTCTGAAAGCCAGATGGCAGCGGTGTGAGACCTCTATAGGGCTAAGTTCTCTACTGGGCTACCTCTGTACACTGGGGTATGGCCTCTCCGGCAGTGCTGCTAGGGCGCTGTATAGGATGGTCTCTGCTGAATCAGCGGCATCTCAGCCTTTGGACAGGCCAGGCTAAGCTTCCTCGGCCCTCCAGTAACAAAGGGCTTTCCCATCACCTTCCAGCTGGGTCCTGGCAATGCGCTGCCGGCTGGGGGAAGCCACCTGCCCAGCCCTCTCCTTCAGAACCTGGCAGGACAGCGTGAGGCTCTGGCATCCAGCCCTGAACCCCAGAGGAGATGAAGCTGCGCTGCCTCTCGTGCTGTTACCTGGAGGCGACCTTGGAGAAGATCTGGCCGTGGCAGCCGGTGAGGGAACGGCGGCTGGTGATGGCGGCGAAGGCCTCTTGGTGCTGGTAACAGGCTTCACCGTGGCTCTTGCTTCCTTGGCCACCTACAACACAGAGGTGGAGACCAACTTCCTGTGAGGCCATTTCCCCGGGCTGGGGGGCTGTCCCTCATCACACCCATGGGCAGGAGCGGGGGACACTCACTGGCCCGGGCGGTGCCCTGCCAGCTAGCACTGGGGTTCAGCCCAGGCAGTGGCCAGCCTGGGGATCAAGCTCTCCTTGGGAGCCCTGACTCTGATCCCCAGCTGGTGGGGACTCTGAATGCTCGACGGCAGAGCAGCACCCCCGTGCCCCTGCATTCGCCAGGCAAGCAGCTGGACCTCCCCGTCCACAACCCGCAGCGCCCCAGGTTATCGACAGGGAGAACGGCCGCCTGTGCCTTCCGATCAGCGCTTTCGTACCGGAGCGGCTGTTGGGGGGCCCGGCGCCACTGACATCTGCCCCTTTAAGATCATCATGGCCTCCTCATGGGGATCCATCTTCTTCACAAAGACCTTCCCACCTTCCTTCCTGCAGGGACAAACAGCCAGGGGCCAGAGCAGGGTCAGTGAGCAGCCTCTGGCCTGTGTGTGTGTGTGTAGAGATATGCACGAGACCCCGTCCCCTGAGCTAAAGGGGTTGCCCCTTGAGCCAGCAACAGACTGTTACAGTTGCTGGGACTCTGTCGCTGCAGGGAGATCACAGCCTCCCAGCCGGTGCATCATCCAGGGAGCCCAACCAGCCCTGCTGCTGCTAATGCATGGCTGGGAAATGCAACCCAGCTGCTGTCCCTGCAGCTTTAAGGGTGTGAGCTCCACTCCAGCCCAGCATCAGACTCTCATGTCCACAGGGGCTCGGGCAGGAGATCCGAGTTCTGGCAGCGCAGGGTCTCACCTGATGGGCTCGGGGAGCCTGGCGGGCCGCTGGCACTGCTTAATGATGTTCTTAATGTGCTGTGTGGGCTCGGGGAAGTGCTGCGAACTCAGCTTGGCCGGCCGCACCAGCTCGCCGGCCCGCAGCCTGGAGGCAGGAGCTGTCGTGGAGGGAGGAAGCAAGCGGGAGGCTGGGTTGAGAATCTCAAGGAGGGGGGGTAGGCTCCAGCACTGAAATCCGACCCCCCAGCCCCCTCGAAGGTGGGGAAAGGCTCCTGCTCTGGTTTGCAAGGCTCAGGCTACAATTGTGACTTCTGTCCAGCACCATGCACGAGCCCAGTGCCCCCTGGGCCACTCTCCCTGCTGGGCTTCTATCTCCACTTTTTCAAGAATCTTCCACCACCCTGGCCTAGGCTCTGGGACACGCCCTGCAGAGCAGGCACAGGTGTCTGCGCAGCTCTTTGCTCCCGTCAAGTGTTTGTCACGTGCTGGGGGTGAGCTTGGGGCTCCAGCCAGAGACTGTGCCAGCTCCTGTCACACCTCACGCTTTCCCCAGGCCTGCAGCCCCACCCCCAGCTCTGTCAATGCTTCCCAGGTCTGACCTGCCGTTCCCACCCCCAGCTAGTCCCAACTTCCTTCCCTTCTCCGCCCCGAAACCTTAGCTGGAGCACCTGTACCTGTCCTGGGCTCCCCCCACCCGCTCTGCTGACGCCCCTCATTCCCCACCCACAGCCCTCCTGCACTCCCAGTCCTATGGCGGGTCATTTTCAAATAATAGCAGCAAACCACACCAATGGGAACTAGACCCAAAGCCAGGCTCCCCTCAGTGCTAAGCCAGGATTTGAACCCAGGTCTCCAAAAGCAAGTGCTGCCACATTGGCCCACGGCACCACTATGCACCTGGGCGTGGCATCAGCATCCCCTGACAGCCGCAAGCTGGGGCTGGAAAGGGTTAGAAAGCTGCTCTCGGACGGTGTCCCTGCGGGGGTGGAGGGGTGAGACAGGTTTCTCCAGGGGAGGCTGTATTTGTGGCTGATCCCTTACCGGCTTTCTGTAAGAAGGCCATCGTCCTGGCTGGTGTCCCACTCACAGCTGTCCTCTGGCCAGGGGGAAGGAGAAGGAGAAGGAGTGGGTTACGTCAGCAGGCGTTAACGGGACAGGTTTCTGAAGCACCGCTCTAGGAATTATTTGAGGGAAGTGCTGTGCTAGGCAGCAGGCCAGACTATGTGATTCCTTCTGGCTTTAGCAGCCATGAAAACTGCCTCGGCGAGGGGTGGCCATGATGTGGCAGGGCTGCCCAGCTGCTACGGTGGCTTCTGTATCAATAGGGTCTTTCACCCCAAAGGATTCCAGAGCACTTTAAAAAGTGTACAGGGATCACTTCACACCCCTGCTCCCGAAATGCAGCTGCTTCTGGGGTGGGAGGGTGCCAAGCAGCCCAGTGCGCTGTAGAACAAGCGTGGAGGCAGAAAGGCAATTCTGGCCCAGGTTAGATGGTAAATGCCTTGTCTTTCCTTGTCTGCCCTGGGGTCTTTAACGTCCTCCCAGAGAAATGAGGGGTGGGGGGAAGAGGGCGGTTAAGGCTCCATCGTAACGTTTCCACCATAGAAAGCTGCCTGGAGCTGAGTCATTATTACTAGCGTGAGCAGGTGGAATCTGGGCACCCCCCAGGATCCAAGACCTCCGGGAGACAGCACACACTGGAGCCTTTCCCAGCGCGCAGCCCCACCACCCAACAGCGGGGGGCAGGAAACGAAACGGAGCCCCTTCAGCTGAGAGCGCAGAGCGGAGCTCAGGGAGCCCACAGGCTGTGACCCCTCGAGGGGCTTGAATTGTCACCACAGGTCAGGACCTCGCTTTTCTCTCCCCAAGCTGGGGCCTTAGGGTCAGTGCTGATTCCAAAGGGAGAGTGACCCCCACGGCCACGCTGGGGCACTGGGACCAGCACCAACACCTGCTCCCTGTGACACAGGGTCCCCTAGCACCGCACTGGGCCCAGCACCGACTCCCCGAG
>NW_020664444.1:6847176-6934112 GCF_002925995.2 Terrapene triunguis
GTCCATGCTAATGAGAATAAAAGGAACTACACACAACCTATGGGAAACAGGGTACCCCCATATTCTGGGGAGACACAATACAAATAAGGAAAAAGAGGGTTGATACTTTCACGCACAGGCGCAGAGGATGAGGTACAGACAGAATCGCATGATAAAAGAGGGTGCCCAGAGTGGGAAAATTGAGCTTCCTATGGGAAAACTCCAGCAGAAGCCTTCCCTCTCCTGATAATCCAGGAGAGCCCTGTCAGACTCTAACACTCTCTAGGAGGAGGTGTGTACAACTGTAGCTATAATTTGTGCCTGGACAGATGTAGGATGTATCTAGCCTTGGATACTCATAATGCTGTTGGTAGCGTTAATACAATTGATAAAAGATATTAGACATTGTTCTTGTGAATATCCGTGTTTCTTTCCTTGGTTTTCACGTGTTCCTAGCAGCTCTAGATCTGAGACTAGTGGCAGAGGTAACTCTGTTGAGCCTGCCGCCACCGGAGCCGAACCCACAGTGGTGTAATACGCCAGCCCTAAATTCACTTTCAATACCAAGAAAAGGCTACTCCTAGCACCGCACTGGGGCCAGCAGTCACTCCGTGGGGAGTCCATCTCCCCCACTCCCTGGGGTTTCTATTTCTCTCCTCACCCCCAGGACACACAGCTCCAGGGAGGGTCCATAAAAGAGGGCTGGGGCCATGCCAGCCTATGAGAGAAGAATGAGATGGGAGAAACGATGACCCTGCCTGGGAGCCTGCCATCCGGTGTCCGGCAGCACTCGGCCTCCCTGGAGGGCAGCCTCACACCTTCTCAGGGCTCAGCCGCCCCCAGGGGGGACACGTGATCTGCCAAGAGACGCAGGGTCCTGTCCAGCCCTGTTCTACTCCTCACCGGGGCTGGGTTGGGCTCATTAGCCCTCAGGGAAAGGCTATAAAAGGGCCGGCAGCCAGATGTAACGTCCTAGAAGTCAATCCCTTGCCTGCTCGTCTTGACACTCACAGCGGAGAAAAGGGATTTTAGGGCCATATGGTTAACTTCTTGCTCTGAACGCAGGCTGGGTGTGTTCCCATCCCCCCCAGCAGGGGCAGATGAGACAGACCCACCTGCAGCAGCAGTGCCATGCCGGGCGCGCTCTGGACTGTGCTGGGGGCTCGGTCGGCAGGTCTGGGGCTGGTGGCCTGGGAGGCGTTGGGGGAGACTGTGCCATCCGCCTGCTGCTGCTGCAGAGCCGTCGCCTGCCTGGTGATCTGACGAGCCTGCGCCGCCGAAACGAGGGAGCGGGTGTGAGCACAGGCTGCGCGCTGCCCCATGGCCGGATTCCACCGCATCCTCAGACACCCCCTCGCTCATCCCAGGTGCTCCCATAGGGCAGGACAGAGATGCGAACCAGTGGCCAGGCCCCCTTCCTCCAAGGCTGCTCCAAATCTCCAGCCCCAACCACATTCCGCTTGGGATGGGAGGGGAGTGTTAAACCCTGACGTCCTTGTGGCCTGTCATCTCTACCGCCCCTTAGTGCCTGGGGCCTCTGCCCGCCCCAGCGCCCCAGTCACTATCCCGGGCAGGGATCTGACACATTTTGAACTAAGGCACTGGAATCGGCAAGGGAAAAGCCCCACAGCTCCTGCAGTACTGACATGCTGCTGCGTGTGCTTTACACCTCAGCGCTGCCCCCTACTGTGCCCCCCAAGTCCCCGGCCCCACTGACCCGGAGCAGGGCCTGCTGCTTGATGTGGTCGCGCTGCAGCACCAAACCGGGCTCCTGCAAACCTGCAAATGCAAAGAGGAGGGAGCTGGGATGAAACCAGAAACGGAAGCGCTTGCCAAAGGCCGGCGGATAGAGCTGCTGCCTGGGCGTGCGCAGAGAAGGGGGCAGTCCAGCAAACGCGGGAGCCTGGAAGTGTGCACACAGCTTCGCTGGGGCTCAGATACCACAGTGACGGGTGTAGGGCATGGACCTGGAGAGGACAGAGTGGCTGGGAAAGCAGGGGCAGGGTGCACAGCCCAGGGACAGGGGAGCGCCTTGCATTGCTCTCACCTGACCCCTCTAGACCGTGGCTTCAAAGGGAGCCCTCTCCACCCTTCCTTGGCTGAAGGCCCCACGCTGGTTCACAGTGCTGCCACCCCTTACCAGCCGAGGCTGGATCCTGTCTGTACCGTGTGCCGAGGAGCCACATTTTCTGCAGCAGGACGGCTCGCTCACGGCCCATCCGACCGTCCTGCGTGCAGCAATACGGGCATGTTGCTCCCAGAGGCGCCTGCGTTCTGGGCACCACCCCTCTTCGTGGGAGGGATACGGGAATGCCCTTGGCTGGCAGGCTGAGATCTCCACACACCCCACTGAAGCCCCCCACCATTACTCCAGTCCCAGCTTTCAGCCAATCACCTCAAAGCTGGGGGTGGAGTGGGGACGTGGGTAGTTAAGACTCATTTCAAGCCTCAGAAGGGGAAGGCCCCATGGTCACTGAGCCAGCCAGCCCCACTGAAATCAGGTGGGACGGAAGGGGCTACATTCCCCTTCCTAGTGATTACAACTTCCCTGAGGAAATCTGGCCCTAGCGTACCCCTATAGCTTCTCTTGGCGCTGTAGTAGCCACCCCTGGGCGTGTTCAGAGTCCCCTAACACAAGCAGCCCTCTGCTCACAGGCACAGGGCAAGCAGTCTCCCTGCAGCTCCTTCTGGCCACAGATCTCACACTTCCACACACCTGACCTCGCCCTTCCCAGCTGTGCGACCTAGTGAATAGGACACTGGACTGAGACTTAGACCTGGGTTCAAGTTCCGGCTCTGCTCTGCCACTGCTTTGCTGAATGACCTTTGGCGAGTCACTTCCCCTCCCATGCCTCAGTTTCCCCATCTGTATAATGGGGACAGTGATCCTGCCCTCCTGTGTAAAGCGACTTAGATCCATGGATGAAAAGTGCTAGGCATGAGCTAGGTATTACGATTATTATGATCGTCATCCCCACTGTGCAGATGGGGAAACTGAGGCCCAGAGCAGGGCAGTGACTTGCCTAAGGTCACCCAGCAGGCCCGTGGCAGAGCTGGGAATAGAGCCCAGGAGCCTTGCGCCCTGCAGAGTCCTGCTCTGGCAGGCATTGCCCTGTGCAAGGCCAGGAGGCTCTGCCCACACTCACCAGTCTGCTGGGGCATCTCCATGGGTGCTCTGGCACTGCCTTGGTCCACATTGCTGCCCCCACCTCCTACTCGGCCGCCTCCTTTCATCTTCCGGGAGACAGCAGCCGGCTTCTCCAAGTCCTGGCACGGGAGAGAGGCGGGAACAGAGCAAACAAAGGTTCGAGGGTGGCAGGGGCGGGAGCCTCGGTGGCAGGCTGGAAAGTGATCCCAGCCACGGCAGACGAGTGCCAGGGAACATCCAGGCCAGGGAGATCGAGTGACAGCTCCTTCCCCACTAACGCTGCAATCGCAATGGACAGGTAGGGAGCCAAAAGCCAATACGGCTGAGGCGTCGTAACAACTCAGGTTTCATGCCTCCTAGCTTCTCCCGGGGTAACTCGTCCCCATGCCCCCATTCGGGGAGCCCACCTAATGGTTCTGCCTAGATGAGGGTGATGGCTCCATCCAGCCCTCTCAACTGCAATGTAACTGATCCCCTTCCCGGGGCCTGCCACCTGGCACAGCACAAGAGACAAGAATAAACTCCAGTAACATAATAGCGGGTGACGTTTATACAGCAGCTTTCATGCCACTCCCAAAGGGCCACCCCTGCTATGGAAATGCAGCCACCTCTGGGGTGGGAAGGGAAGCGGGAGAACAGAGGCCACCCAGCTTGGATTCTCACCAAAGAGCTGTGGGATCATAGGGGCCCACACAGGTGCTTAAGTGCCAGAGACTTAAAGCTGCAGTGCTTCCAACCTGGTGCTTAAGCCATTCGGCAGAGACAGCAGATTAAACCCGTCAGCCTTGCTGACACTGGGCAGGGGGCCTGGCTAGCAAACATAGACTCTGCTGCCCCGTGAATCTAGCCCCAAAGAGTTTTCTGCTGTGGTTCATTCCCTTCTTACACCCAAGCGCCTAAGGGTCCCGGGGGGAAACTGCTGCAGTTAAGACAGGGACTCCCTTGATCTATCTATGGTCCTTGCCTGGGCCCCATTTCCCTAGTCACTGGGCCCCCACAGTCCTTAATGACACCTCCGTGAAGTAGGGCCGGGCTCCCAAGCCCCAGCCGTCCTTCCTCTCATTCCCAACAGGGAACTGTCCTTACCCCATTCCCATAGGACAGGACCGGGTCAAACAGACTGTCCAGGTAACGATCCAACCCCTTGTGTGTTCGAGCTTCGCTGACGGTGTCGGAATCTGCTGGCGGGGTCACAACAGGCAGAGGAAGAGTTAGCCGAAGAGGAAGGTGTTGGCTGACTAGTGCCTACTGCTTCCAAACGCTTCCCGGGTTCATGGGCTAATGGCCCGTAACCGCGAAACTCCCTGCACTCCAGAGTCTATAGCTGGATAATTCCATGGCCATGGTGACATTAACATCTCTGCAGGCTAAAGCGGGGGTGACCAAATCTCATGCTTCAGGGCATCGGGTCAGGAGGGCCCTCAAACCCCCCTCCCCTACAGAGACCAGGAGTGGTCAGGTGCATTATGGGAAGGGTTGCCTTTTTCTAAAGCCCCAGGCCAAGATGATTTTGAGCTGGATCCTGAAGTGAATGGGAGTTGCACTGCTCTGTCTGTGGAAAGAGGGGCCCAGTCTGGGGGGAGAAGGCTGCAGGAAGGCGAGTTTGACTCTTACCACGACTGTAATATCCATCTGAGTCAGGGGTGTTTGGAGGCGGCAGAGTGGGGGCCTTTGTGAGTGGGGGAGGAGGGACTTCCTCGTCCGAATCCAAGCCTTGTCCGAATACTCTACAGAGAAAAAAGCGGGGGGGGGGGGGCATAAAGAGGGAACAGCTGTTTAATCTCCACCCTTCATTGGTTTCTCTTCATCTGCTGGTGACTGCAGGCGGCTGCTGGCATCATCGCTGCTGGAGACCCGCTGAGATAGAGACCCTGCGTGCAGCCGGCTCTGAGGCAGGGCTAGGCTGAGGGTCCGGCAATGGGCGCTCGTCCCACCCTGCCCAAACACTCCGGATCTCGCAAGATTTCTGCCCTTCCAGGCGCCTAAGATCAAAGCGAGCCAGTGGCCCTGCTGTGATAAGATCCCAGCTGTTCCTGGCTCCCAGGCCTATGCTCCGCTCCCTCCAGAGGCCACACCTCCCTCCAGAGGCCACACCCCCTCTTCTGGCCACGCCTCCTTCTGATGGCCACACCTCACGCCTCTCAGAAAGCATTTGCAGTGCATGCAGTGGTACGTATATTGCACACTATGCAGCTGAATGATCGGGAGCTTCAAAGGGGCCCAGCGCTCTGGTAGCTGTCCCTTTAAAAGCAGAGCTGCTGTGAAGGGCATCCAGATGCTCCAAGCGGCTCTGGAATAGGTCTGCACACTGGGGATCTGGGGTTCTGACCTCCCCCACAGCCGCTGGGAGCTCATGGGCCCCCGGGCCCGGCCAGGCTCTCCCCTCTAGGCTACTCAGCATCCCCGGATACCTACGTGCTGGCGGCGCTGCTGCCCTTGTCCACCCGCTCTGAAGCGACGATGAAATAAGATTTCTGCTTGGGGAAGCCCCTGGGCAGCTCCAGGTCGGAAACGAGGTCCAGGATGTAATCATGGCCAGCCAGCTCAGCCCACTGGGCGCCATCCTTCATGGAGATGGACCAGCCCCTCCAGCCTTCCATCAGCCCCCTGCCGGCAAAGCACAGCGTCTGAGCCAGGAGAGCGCACTCCTGAGGGGGGACGCAGCGAGGAGGAGACAGAGCAGGCCCAGGGCAGGCCTTCGTGGGGTGAGCCCTGCCTGCTCAACCCCACCACTAGGCCAGGCCCTGGCCCTGGCCCTCCATGCATCGAGACCCAGCAGCAGCCCCCCAACACGCACCCACAGCTGCCGAAATAGAACCAGGGCCCACCAGTTCCACAGCCAGCAGCTGCTGCGATAGTCCACGGCCCTGCTGGGGAAGGACTCATTGCTTTGCGCCCGAGACGCTGCGTATGGCTAGAGATGGGGCCTGAACCAGCCCTCTCGGGCCCCAGATCCGTATGCACCCTGCCCATTGGGACTCTGGATCCAAATTGTGTAGCGTTAGCTAGTCATTGCTTCTTACTTGACTAGAGAGCCCCAGCCTAGCTGGCTCTGCCTAGCACAGCGTGGGCCAAGGGCTTCCACAGTCCCTGTGGGAAACGGAGCAGACAGATCCATGGGGCAGGTGGTCGGGACGCCGGCCGTCCCCAGCAGGGCCAAAGCCCCCCTACCTGTGCTTCAGCACGTCCCCTGCCAGCTCCTCCCCTGTGCTCCAGGAATGGATGGGGCAGGAGAAGTAGTCACCTGAGAAGTTAAGAGCAGACGGTCAAATCGCTGCATGTTACCGAGCAGCCGAACCCCAGCCCCGACCCACGCACCCCCCACCTGGAGTCCGTTTGGGTACGTGGGGCAGTGAGCGCGCACTGGCAAAACTGCCCCCGGGGCTGGGCAGGGAAAGAAGGGCATGGGGAAGGGATGGAAACAGAGGATGGTTAAGGCTAAATGAGGGCTGGGGTGCACCCAAATGTTGGACTCCCCCAAATTACTGCGCCCCCACTCCTTCACCCCCCATCCCATTTTCCCCTTGCACATCGCTTCCCAGTCTGCCTCTGCCTCTCAGTCCCGATCCCCCTGCAAGCGCAGCGGCCCAGCCACCAGCCTCCCTGCTTCCCCCACGCCCCCGCACTCTAGGGCCAGTTCCCCAAGATCCTGGCTTTATCCACCCCCAAGAGCCCAGACTCTGGGCCACGTTCTGTCTTCACTAACCCCTGTGAGCCCCCACTGAGCCATGGGGGTGTGCGCGGAGTGCCAGCCAGGCCCACCAGCGTCTGGCCCACCAGGGCAGTGGCATCACCTCTCCCTGCAGCCGCCCTCGATCCCCCTGACCCCCCGGGCTGAGTCTTGACCAAGGCCCCTGGGTTCGTCCCAGAGGCCCCTCACCGTTGAAGCAGTAGACGTCCAAGGCCATGCTTGCTCTCTGCCTGTTGGCTGTCCACTCAAGCAGCGACGGTGGGTAGGCCCGGGCCGCCTCGGGGCCAAGCTGGGACCTCAGCATGGCCTGCATCAGCTTGTGCTGGCACACCGGCTTGTAGCCATCAAAGGCGTAGTCGGAAACAAACCTACACAGGAAGGATGGACGCCGTGGGAGGGGGCTGGGCCAGCAGGACACGCATCTGCACAGTGAAGCAGGACCCAACCTCCTTTGACTTTCACTGACTCGTGCTCTCCAGGCAACGCCATGGGTCACTTGGAAGCCCTGATGGAGCCGCGAGGCAGGGGCATGTCTCCGGCTGCGCATCCAACAGCCCCAACCTTTCCAGGTGCTGATGGAATACCCTGCGCTTAGTGTGAGTGCTGATGTCTCCCCCTAGAGGCCAGCCCAGGGATTACAATAGCCTACTGCTGCCGCACAGCTAAAGGAGTTCCTGCTTTAGCTCAAGGGGTACAAGCCAGAGGTTTTGGGGCGGAGGGTTGCAGGTTTGAGCCCTGCGGAGGAGCTGTATGTGCGGATGCCCTTGATTCCCATAGGGTTCACTGGCAGCTAAGGGGGCTAGAAGGAGGGATGTTCAGCCCTGTCCCATGGGCTCCCTCACGGCCTCTCCCCAGCCCCAGTGCTCACTTGAGCAGGTGTTTCTCCAGGCCGGCGGAGGGGGCAAAGCCGCTGAGGCAGGCGGCCAGGAGGAGCCAGCCCCGCTCCTCGTTGTTGACGTTGGTGTTGCGCCACACCTGGTTAGCGATCTGAGCCAGGATCTCATCCCGCAGGCCCGGCGCCCAGAGCCCCTTCTGCACGATGTAGTTCCCAAACAGGCTCTCCGGGGTGCCGCCGAGGTGCGGGTCACCCATGAAGCGCAGAATCTACCGCGGGGAGAGGGGCCAGGAGATGTGGGATACCGAGCAACGGTCAGAAATCTCTCCTTCCCTTCCCCCAACACAGACAGGCCTCCCCCCTCTTTCCAGGGGTGCCCCCGGACATCTTTCTCCTGGGAGGCATCATCCCATCTCCATGGAGCCATCCGCGCTGCAGCTGCTGGTCCCAGCGCCTGCCTTTGTGCCCAGCCTGCCCTGGTGCAGTGTCACTCCCCATCCCTGAGAGGGGACAGGGCTGGCAGAGCACTGGTGCAGGAGCTAGCCCTCCTCCTGAAGAGCTCCCTGTCCCAACCCCACCACCCTGGGCTCTGAGTGGGCTGGTTTCACCCCTTTGGAGATGGTGGGTCAAGATCTTTAGCATCACCCGTCATGGGCGCTGGGCTGGTGCTGGAGAAGCCACGAGGTCCCATAGCAACGCTGTGAACTCCTGGTGGTCTTTTTTTCTCCATCCCTGCTGAAAGGCCCCTCTGAGCATGTGCCTATGGCCAGGACAGCAGAGTCAGGCCAGGGATCAGGGGCTGGAGGCAGGACCTGAGGGGGCATCCCAGGCCTCCAGCCCAAACTGATTTATGGACTTATGCCCATTAGCCATGAATCCTCCTACCCCTTGGCTGGACGGAGCCTTGCTCCCTTCCCTCTGCAATCCCCAGACCACAAGGAGACGCTCTGGACAAACCAGAGGCCTTGGGGATGAGGCCAGGAGATGCTGTGAACACCAACCTACCAGCTTGAACAGACTGAGCGCTTCCTGCACCAGCTCCTCCTCCAGCTGGGTCAGCGGGGACGCCAGTGGCGCGGTGAGCATCCCGAACGACGGCTCCTGCGGGGCAACAGAGGACAGGCGCATTGAACCCCGCTGCAGGGGTTCGGCAAAGCTCAGGCTATGGGCAGCCATGAAGGCCAACGATGGGCAAGGCCCGTTGAAAGGTCCTGGCTGGAACGATCATTGGTGACTAAAGGAACGTTACAAAATCCCCCAGCACCGAGCCCGGTGCGTTCAGCTGGGAAGTGAGGGAGGTAGGGCAGCATCCCGCTGTAGAGATACAGAACGGTCTGTCAGACAGCAGCCCCACGCGGGCGCACACCACTTCCACGAGACAGGCACAGGCCAAATGCCGAGCGAGGGGCCGTATTCTGCTCTCAGACGCAGAGTGACTCCATCACTCCAGGAGCAGCGCGGAGAGCAGGACCCAGCCCCTGGGCACCAGCAGATGCCGTGCACAATCTCCTGGGAAGAGAAGCGTGTGAGTGAGAATTCGATGACGACAAGATCTTCCGGACAAAAATGCAAACGTCTGCCTGTGGCTTGTGGCATCCTGCTGCATGCGTGAGACCCGAATGACAGGCCGGACTAGAACAAAGCCGGCTCGGATCCCGGCCCGGGCTGAGTGAAACCCAGAAGGCACATGGCACGCACAGGTCAGGGACGTTGATTCGGTGATCAAAGGGGAGCCAGTAGCACAGAGAAGCATGCTTCCTTTCTCCAGTCGTCTGATTTTCTCTCAACCGAGTCCCTTTAAGCTCAGGCCCATTCACAGACGCTACAATCTGCCTGGAGGGAGCCCTTTGCATCCAAGCCTCAGCATCCTGTGTGCTCATTGACCCGGTGCTCAGCATGTCACAGGATCAGGCCCCTCCTAACTTCCCTGGGAGGTCAGTAAGCACCATCAGCCCCGTTTTGCAGCTGGGGAAAGCAAGAGGGTAAGTAACTTGCCCAAGGTCACTCGGCGAGTCGATGGCAGAGGCGGGAAGAGACTCCAGCAGTCCTGACTCCCAGGCCCCTGCTGTAACCACTTAACACTCCCTCCCTGAGCTGGAGGAGAGCCCTGGAGTTTGAATTCCCAGCACGCTCTCTAACTCCCAGAGGATTGACTCCCTCCCAGAGACAGGAATAGAATCCAGGTGTCCTGGCTCCCGGTCCCAGCTAACTACTGAGCATCCCTCCCTCCTTCTACTGCCCGTTCTTTCGAGGGCGCGGAGTGGCTCAGGGGGCTGCTCGGTGCGTCCCTTACCTGGAAGTGGACCCGCACATACTTGGCCATGGGGTAGTTGTTGATGTCGAGTGGCAGGGTGAGCCGGGAGTCCGTGTGCAGTTTGGGCGCAGGGACCGGAACGACGCACTGAGCATTCACCGGCTTGTGAGCTGGGGGAGAACAGAGGCACCAGGAGTCAGTGGGGTCGGGAGGAGGAGAGGCTCCAGCCCCTGCCACTGGCTTAGGGAATAAAGGTGGGCAGCAAACAGAAGCTCCCTGGGGTGTCTCAGCCTGGGATCCTTCGGCTCCAGGGCAGGGCAGAATCAAACCCATGTTGGTGCAGCCAGGAGGCTGGGCTGAGCTCCTTCTGGGGGCAGGGCAGAGACAGCGCTTGCTGACTCTCTCTGGAGACGCCTAGACCAACGTGGCCCAGCTAAACCTCACAGTATCCCAGGGGGAAACTGAGGCTCAGAGGCCAATGACAGAACTGGGAATAGAACCCAGGCATCCTGAATCCCGTCCCGTGCTCTAACCACTAGACAGCTCTGCCTAGGATCGAGTGTGGTTGGCCCCCTGCTGCCTCCTCTCTGGGAAGGGGTCCCTCTAGTTGCCGACTTGGTCATGATAACAGCTTCCATCTCTAGCCGGTTTTTCTCCCTGAGGGTCCCAAGGCATTTAACAGGCTGGGGGACAGGTCCTTTTTCTCCACTGCACCCTCGTGACTCCCATGGGGTGCTAGGGGTGCAGTAGTTGGCTAGAATTTGACCCCCCTAGATTTAGGGAGCTCCTCACCTACCACTGCAGGGCAACCACCTCTGGGGTGGAGTCTGGCATCTGAGCTGCACAAGAGCAGGCAGACGCTGAGCAGGGCAGTCTTATGGGATTGTCTGCAGAGACAGGAGGCCGGTGCTGGTGAAGCTGACTTTGCTAGTGGGCCTGGATCCCCTCTGGACCGTTCCCAGCTGCTCGGACCCAGCCCTGTGTGGGAAATGAGCGCTTACCTGCCGCCAGCTCCAGCAGCCCCGCTAGCTCAGCGGGGACTTCCAGGTGCGTTACATCCACCACCTCCCTCCTGGTCAGCTCCTGAGAGCAGAGCACAGAGACCCCCATCACCGTCCATGCTCTCCTCCGGTGCTGAGCTGGAGCGCTGGATGATCTAACAGGCTCCCCCCGCATCACCTCTCCAGGTCCAATCCCCTGTGCGGGGGAAGCGCAGGCTGGGCTCCCAGAACCCAGCCACAGCAGGGTCCAGAGATGGAAAGACGGCCACCTGCTTCGCTCAGCCGGGCCCTGAGCTCTTCCACCATCCCAGCCAAGCATAGGGATGAGGGTGAGTCCAGCTGACGTGGGCAACAGCAGAACGTGACCCAGAATTGTTCCAGTGGGCAGCTACCGTAACCCCACCCCCAGCCCAGGCACACCTCACCCACCACACAGCCCAGCAGGGACACACACACACACACACACACTCACTGAGTGGCACTGGCATGCACCCTCCACAGACGTCCAACATGTGCCCTCTACCCGCATCAGCATGCATCCATCACACCCACATACCAGTGCACTCACGCACCCGCCACGGCATGTGCTACACACACACTTCACACGTCCACGC
This sequence comes from Terrapene triunguis, assembly GCF_002925995.2. Lineage (NCBI taxonomy): Eukaryota > Metazoa > Chordata > Testudines > Emydidae > Terrapene > Terrapene triunguis. The sequence goes on from NW_020664444.1 coordinate 6,858,699, forward strand.
ACCAGCAGGCGCGCACTTGAGGCCACCAGGCATTACCTGCTCAGCCTTTTTCTTCTCCTCCTCCGCCCGCCTGCGAGCCTCCTCCTTCCTCTGAAACCAGAGCACATTGGCACGTGGAGAGCAGCAGCGACACACACCCAGCCGGCTGCTGTGCGAATGGCTCCGGTTGCCTGGGCCGGGTCGCTTGCCCGCTAGGAATCTGGCCGGGATGGGAGGGGCGTGGGAGGATGACGCGGGAATGAAGCCAAACCAGCGGGATCAGAGTTCTGTACCGTGAGGTACAGCAGGCTGGGCTGGTGGCTGGACAGCACATGGACACGCATGACCTGCAGGGGCTCCCCTGTTGCCAGCACCCCCTCGGCAGAGCGGTGAGGGGGAGCCCAGCGTTGGGATAGCAGGGGGGGGGCAGGTTGTATTGGGGGTGGCATCAGCAGAGCTGGGTGCGGGAAGGGTGCCCAGCCCCTGCCTGCACCACGCCTGGCTCTATTCTCTCCCTCTCCTGAGCGCTCAGCTCCACCCTGGCGAAAGGCAGCAGGAGACCAGCCAAGGGGTCCATCGGTATCAGAAGACAGCCCAGTGCCCGCGCACAGGCAGGCCCTGGGAGTGGGCACCAGGATCCCTCCTGCACATGCACAGAGGCTGCCCCTACCTCCCCTGGGCTCGTCCCGTTGCCCTGCTAGGCTGGGCCGGACGCTCTGGCTGGTTACTCACCGTGTCCTCGCCATCCAGCTGGAACCGGACGCTCTTCATGGGCCCCGACTGGCTCCCGGGGGCCCAGTGCTGCTACTGCTGCCGGGCCTGGGGCAAGGGATGTGCCAGTCCCTGCACAGCTGGCCGGGGCGGGACTCGCTGCTTTGAGGCTGCTCTGTTTGTTTGCCTACAGAGCTGGCTAAGCCAGGGCTTAACCCATCCTCCTGCGCCGGCACTCGGGTGCCTGGCCCGGATCCCCGCCCCCAGCACAGCAGCCAGAGAGTCTCTGCTCTGAACTGGGAGCACTGGGGGCCAGATGGTGAGGAGGGAGCCAGGGGCAGGGCTGGGCATTGGCACAGGCAAGGCAAGTGGCCACTGGGGGCTTCTCACCCTGGGGGAGCGTCTCATACGCTCTGCAGCTCCCAGCCCTCCATCCTTCCCTTAGGCAGGGGGGTCAGGCACAGCTGGATCTGCGCCCCCACTGCAGGCTACCCCGAGCTTCCCGAGTCCCCAGCCAGCAGGGGAACACACACCCCAGCCAGCACCACGGGTAAGAAGATCAGACGCCCCTGACAGCGGACCAGGAGCATACATAATGCTCTGAGTTCCAGCAGCTGGCTCTGGCCCACAGGATCCTGCCCTGGCCACGGGAGTCCAAGATCTGAACGCCATTCCCTCTGCAATCTCACATCTCTCCAGGGGCTTCTGGGCACGTGCCAGCATCGGGATCTCAGACCAGTTCCTGGCCCATGGGACAGCCAGTCCATGCCCCTGTGTTGGCGGGGCAGGGAGCAGACACACTTTCAAAGACTCCAGTCAGGTTTGGGTGAATTCCGTCCATGTCGGTGTCTCCCACACGTCTGGTCAGAGTCACACCCGCTGTGCACAATGACACAGCGCCGCTGGCCCTGTGCAAAGCGGCTGTCACTAACACCAGCCCCGAGTGGCACAGGCCCATAGCATTCAGACCGTTTGACTGCACTATCGCCACACAGCGCAGGAGCCAGGACACGACAGGGGATGGATCACTCGATAAATTGCCCTGTTCTCTTCACTCCCTCTGGGGCATCTGGCGCCGGCCACCATCGGAAGACAGGATCCTGGGATAGACGGACCATTGGTCTGACCCAGCTTGGCCGTTCTTATGTCCTTACTTCTGCCTGGGCGACTGGTAACGACCCCCCTACACTAAATACACTCTGGATTTTCTGGGTGAATTTGGTGCTACAGAACAAGCTAGAGACAAGGACAGACAGTGCAAGCTTCTGCCAGTGCCCCTCAATCCTGACCTGCTATTCCACCCCTGAGCCCCCCACAGTTCTGCTGTTGCCCCTTAGTCCTGACCAACAGAGCTCCCTGCAATACAGGCCCACGGCACATTGCATGACCCCCTTCCCTCCCATCCCCTCCCCTGCCATTCCGCCGCGCCAGCCGCTTGCTCTCACCTTGAGGTACCTCCTGCGATTCACGTACATGTGCACCAGGGACCTGAACTTGATCAGACTCTTCCTCAGCCGCTTGTATCTCTGCCTGCAGGGGACAGCAACCCCGTGGTTAGTGGGGGAGGTGGAAGTCTCTACGCCGGGCCCCGTACACGGATCCCAGCCCAGGGGGAAGACCCCTGGCACTGCCCAAGCAGCAGGAACAAATAGCTCAGCTTCGGGAAGGTGGGAAGTCAGGCACAGGGAAGGGACTCTGGGCTCCACCTGACCAGCACTGGCCATAAGTGCGTGACACCGGAGTGCTCCCATGGCACCGAATCAGCCTGTCCCCTGTCTGCTGCCGGATGCTCCCAGTCCAGCTCCCCGTCCTCCCCTCCCCAACTTCTGTCTGGAACGGTTAGGGAGAGAACAGAGATTTTCAGCCCATCCTCTAATTACAGTCGGCAGCCTGGCTCGCTTGCAGGTGCCCCGCTGGTTTGGACTCTATTACCCGAGGATTCTACATACATGTAACATGTAGGCTGAGGGCCCGAGCCAAACCCCACTGATGTTGATGGGAGTCTTGCCAATGGCCTTTGAATCAGGTCCTCGGGGGGTGGGGGTTGCCATGGGGTGAAAGGTCATGCCTGCTCCGTAGGCCCTGACACCAGGGGAATGGGGGCAGATTCTCCCCCCCCGTGTTTCGTTTTGGAACGTGCCCCCAATAGTCTATGCTCTGCCCATTGAAACGGTTTGGCTTTGCCTGGATCCCGCCTGATCCCAAAGCTCAGCGTAGGGCCACTTGAAACTCAGCCCAGGGGCGCCCCGAAGGGCTTGGGACCTTGGTGTGGGCTTTGGCCCAGCCTTGTCCCCCAGTAGCTCGTCCCCACAGCCCTTCCCAAGCAGGAGAGTGAGCGGCTGGCTGGGCCCCTGCGTGGCAGGGCAGAGCGGCACCCCGGCAGTGCCCCGCCCCCCAGCACCTGGCCAGGTAGCCCCGGGACTGGCTTTGGAGGAGGATGATCTTGCGGCGCAGCGAGCGGAAGCGTTTCTTGATGAAGAAGGCGCGGGCGTAGTGCTGCAGGGTGAGCGCTGCCCGGTGCAGGGCACGGTCCCGCTTGCTCTCCAGCAGCTGGTACAGGTGCTCCTTCATGAACAGCTGGCAGCAGGGAGAGAGAGAAAAGGTATCAGCGCCCACCCCTGCGGGAGGCAGCTTCTAACCAGCTCACCCACCTACCCAAAGGACACCAGCCAGGCTGGGGCTGATCCTGCTCCTGCCCCAGCAGCTCCCACTGACCTCCAGGGGAACTCTGCCTGGCCCAAAGCTTGTGGGCGGGAATGGAAAGACTCTTGTTGATTTCAGTGGGGTCTGGGGCAGGCTCTATGAGAACTAGCAAAGTAGGGTTGGGGAGGGTTTGGCTTAACCCTCTGCCCCGCGTGAGCTGCATGCAGATGGCCACAGGACATCTCGTTATCCCACTCTGCGGAGGGGCTGCATAGCAAGACAACCGAGTCTGGACGCCAAGGGGTCGATAACACAGGGACACATGGCTGTACGGTCGGGCACCACAGTGGTGGCCCAGGGCATCCGAAGACGCAGGTGTACGAGCCAGGGGGGCACTCATCAGTTTCCATCCCGCGGCAGGTCGTGAGCGGAGCCGGTAGGGGAGGAGAATGTGGCCTAGTGGACCCCTCACCCATGAGCCCAGCAAGCCCAGCTCCCTGGCTGCGCTTAGCTGAGGTCACCCAGCTAGGGCTCTCCTTGGCACACCAAGGACTCCTCTCACCTTCGAAAGCTTTGCCCGCCAGTGACCCTCCCTGTGGGCGAGGAGAGCTGACCATTCAGCCCCTTAGCGCCGCTCCTTGACGTGGCCCGGCTATGGGAGAGAGGGTGCATCCCCCAGGCGAGTGTGCACTGCTTCCGCAGCAGCCTGGGGGCCCAAGTTCTGACCCCCCCCCTCGTGTAATCAGGGCACCAGGGGGCCAGTTTGGCAGCAGGATTTTCAGGGCTGTATCAGGCCAAGAGTACAGTTACCATGCAGGGTGCCAGCAGTGCCCGCTGCCAGTCGGTGTCCCTTTAATGCCAGCTGTAATCACCCTTGCTATGACAACGTCCGTTTCCAACTCCCAACATGTCTGGCTATCAAAGAGGCCGTGGACACTACAGCAAAGGGCACGTCTGAATTTCCCCATCGGGATCAGAGCCGACAGAGCATCACACACCGACGATACGGGCCCTAGCACCAGCCGGGATAAACCACTGGGCCCGGCAGGCGGGGTGTTTCTAGGGGACTAGATCATGCCTTGGGCAGTGCTGTAAGACACGGGGACAAAGACCCAGGGACTGAATCCCCAGAGAGATGCAGACACTCTAAAAAAAGCACTGCACACAACACAAAGTCTGCGGTCTCTGGGCTCAGCCATAGCAAATAGCTCCCACAGGAAACCCACCTGAAACAGGGGAATGTTTGGGGATTCCAGGACCACCCTGGGGGCAGCAGAGACAATAACCCCCCCGCCCAGCGCTGGAGACGGCAGCAGATTTGGTCTGTGTAACGCCTGAATGATCTGGGGAGGGGGGAGCCCGCTGCTTTGTTCAGCTCACAGCACAATGGGGCTCTGAGCCCGACTGAGCCCTCTGGGTGCTTCCAAAGGACAAGGAATAACAAACGCCAGCAATGACAGCTCATTCGCGGTGCCGTCAGCTCACGCCGTTTCCACGCAAGGATTTCAGCTGGGATTGGAGCATGTCTGGCGAGGACACGAGATGCTCCCGCTCTCTTGCCAATTTCAGCCCTGCCTGGGGGGGCACACATCCCCTGATTGGCTGCCTTCCCCACTGCCCCGCCTCCTGGGGAAGGGCAGCCAATCGCAGCTCCCGCAGATGCAGGCAGAACTCCCCCGTTGCTCTGGCCCATGAACCAAGAGGAGTTTTTTGGGTAGGGCTGAGCTGCTGGGTTCTATTTGCTTCCTCCTGCCCCTCCCTCCTGTGAGCACTGGGTCAGTTTGCTCCCTGCTCTTCCCCCTCCCCCCCATCCCTCTCGATCCTTGCTACACCAAGGCTGAGAAGCGGGGCGGTGAGGAGTCCCTGCACCTGCAAGTGAGGCTGCGGGTTGTGGGAGCAGAGTTGATGTGGGGCTGGGGGAGGAACAGAGAATTCATTCAATAGAATTTGGGGTTGGGGAGAAGCTCTGCACCATCAAGCAACAGCAAGAGCTTCTGCAGCAGAGCCAGAACCACCTTACTGGCTACACTAATTGTCCCATATATCCCGGGGGGGAGCAGGGGGATATCACACACTGTAACTGCCCCACACGCACCCCAGGGAGGGGGCAGGGGCCAATCACACATTGTAACTGCCCCACACGCACCTTGGGGGGGAAGGGGAAGATCACACACTGTAACTGCCCACATGCACCCTGGAGGGGGTAGGGGGAGATCACACATTGTAACTGACTCACCAGCACCTGGGGGTGAGGAGTAGGGGGAGATCACACACAGTAACTCCCCCACACACACCATGGGCGGGGAAGGGGAGATCACACATTGTAACTGCCCCAAACACATCGGGAATTCAAAAATCAAAGCCAAATCAAAAACACAATATAATATTTTTTTTAAAATCTCATAATAATGGGGCCAATCACGTGATAGTTGGGGGGTCTGACTCATGCTTTTTGAACTTCTGGGGTTGGCGATACTGACTTCTGGCCTGGATTAGCACCCTTCTTCCAGGAGGCCTCTGGCAGGCAAGAACTGATGAGATTCCTACAAACGAGTGTTGCACAGTCTGGGCTGGATTATTATTATAATGAGCATTATTATTATTTGTATGGCGGTAGCATGTAGGAGCTCCAGTCAGAGACCAAGACCCCACTGTAGCAACACAGAACCACACACAACCCCTGCCCCAAAGAGCTTCCAATCTAAGCCGAAGACACAAGACAACAGATGGACGCAGACAGACAGACAGGGCAGCCCCAGGAAATATTGTTAGGGTTAGAGTTTAATTTCCATATCGTGCACGTGCTAAAAGTGCATGTGCAATGGTGTGCACGGCGTTGCTGGGACTGCAATGCAAGCAGGTAAGCGTTCATGCGGAGAACCCACTCTGCACACCAGGGGCCACTGGTGAGTGCAGTTACTTGATTCACAAGTGCAGTGCCACGTGCAAGCAGGGCATGCCGTTCCGTGGGCATGGCTGCACGTGCCCGCTGCGTGGGCACAACTGAAAATGTGACCTCAGGCCCGTCATTACGGTTTGGGATTTTGCACTGTTTGCAGGCGTTGACCCTAACAGTCCACCAACCTTGACAAATGTCGCCCGGCCGCCCCGGCCCTTCCCTGGAGTGGCTGGTTCATGCAGGGGAACCTCCAGAGGTAGCTTCCCCTGCCAGTCCCTGCAAACAGACCCTGTGGCCCACAGGATACAAATGGTGCAGGGTTCCCCCAGGCTGAGACATCATCCCATTCCCAGCCAGCCATAAGCCCTCACCATGGGCAGGATCCGTACAACATCCTGCCCTTGATTTCCCTTCCCCTGTCCAGGCTACTCAGACAAGCTTGGCCATGGTCAAAGGGAAAAGCAACAGCCGTACCTTGCTGACTCCAATGCAGTACATGGTGGGACTCACAGCACACAGCTTCTTCAGCACCTCCACGCAGCTCACACCATCTGGGGTGATGCCAGGCCGGATATCTACGAGGCACCTGTACCTAGAGAGCCCCGGGAGCACAGTTAATGCATGAGATCCAGAGACTCAAGTCAAGTCAAACCCTCTTGAGTAATTCCACCCACATCAGAGCCAAGAACAGGGCCCAGAACAGAAATCCGGGAGATGTGCTCCCCGGTACTCATTTAAATTAGAGAGGGAGGAGACCTGTTAGGAGCCGTCTGCGGGGGGGTGGGGGCGGGGACTGGATTGCTCCCTACAGTGCGCTCCCCCTGTGTGGAATCTACCTTGCCCTCCCTTCCCACCACTCCATCTGCTCGAGCTCACTCTTGGGAAATGCCCCTTCCCACCCGCATCCCAAAGCTTCTCAGTCTGGAATCTGCAACTCCAGGCAGCAGCACCTGTCGATGAAGATCTGGAAGGGGATGCGAACCGGGAAGCCCTCTTTGCGGATGCGGATGGTCTCGAGGATTCCAGAGTACCGGAGCTGGCTGCTGACAATGTCCGCCTCGAAGACAGCTGGCTCCTGAGCAAGGGGAAAGGCGGCGGGGGGGTCGTGACAGTCTGGCTTTAATCGCCTGTTCGAGCCAAAGGGGGATCGGGCAGCGGGGACCAGACAACTCGTGAGTGAAGCAGGAGCGAGGAAGACAGGGCTGGTGGCTGTGTGGGGACAATGCAGCATCCTCGGAGCTTCGAGTCAGCAAAGCACTCAAACACACGCTCAACTCCAGGCCACTGACTTCAGCGGGACCTAAAGCTACACATTTACTTAAGAGCTTTGCTGAGTCGGAGTCTAGGTGCAGGGAGTGTCATTGGTTGGGGAGAGGTCTGGGGGAGAAGAAGGCAGTGAGGAGGAGGAAGCTCTTGCTTACGAGACAGCATGGCTAGAGCATCGCATTCCTGATGTTATTGAAATGCTTTTGTGCAATTCATCTGCTTGCAAACTTCCTGCTACCGGCAACTAAAGCCGGATCTCCAAGGGGATTCTCCTCTCTGGACAGGGCTTTTTCGCCTCACTCTTTGTGACAAAGTGTCAAGCAGCACGTTTGCAAAGAGCTTATATCTGCTCGGCTGTGACAAATGCTATTCCAGGAACAAAGTGGTTGGTGCCACCCCGGCCGGATGTGTCTTAAGCGGCCAAATGCGCAGTCTGTGTGGTGATATTAAGGCTTATAGGCGCTCACAATTCCAGCCTCTAGAGGGCGATGTGATCACACACACTTAAGCAGGCTGGAGATTCCACCCAGCGGAGGACATTTGGACACACATTGCGTGAGGTCAGAGACACACCTCAATGCAGCGCGTTATCGGCTTTCTGGCCCAGCAGCTGGCTCTTCTCTCAAAGGAAGCCGGGAGGGTAACCGGGAAAGGGAGTGGGTAAAGAGCAGGAAGTGTGTTTGCTCGAGAGCAAACGAGCCGGACAATGGGTGAGGTCCAGTCTCGGTGCATTGTCTCCCTTCGTTCAATGAGACAGGTGCAGGCCAGACATCTCACCAAACGGCCTTTGGAGCGATAGGATCCAGGCTGGGGAACAGTGTCACTGGAGCTGCCAATGCACTGCAGGCCGTGTGGCACAGAACTGAAAGGCACTGGGCTACTAGCAGCCCCCTCCCTTTACAGCACCCCTCCCACTGTGACCCCAGCCAGGGTTGGGCGCACTTATCGCAATGCCCATACGGGACACCCATGCCTTACTCCCTGTGCTAAGAAGAAGCAGGATCTAGTGGGTAAAGCCCAGGGCTGAGAGTCAGGAACTGCAGCTTCCATTCCCGGACCCCGCCACCGGCTCACAGGGTGGCCTTGGGCATGTCACTTTGGCCCCCGTTTTTAAAAGTGGGCTCCCTTTGTGGATGCCTTGCTAGGCCGTGATGTTCAGAGGTGCCGCTGAGCACCCACATCTCCAGCTGACGTCAGAGGGCACTGCCATTGCTCAGCACAGGAACAAGAGCTCTAGGGACACCTACCCCCTCTCCATACAGCCCGTTCCCCAGCCCACCATTTCCATCGTGCCCAGGACTAATAGAAACAGGGAGGGAAGGGGGAACTCCCTCTCCGGGGTTATGTCAATGAGACGTGCCCTTGGCACTGCTAACCCTGCATCCGGCCCCCACCACCACCACCCCAGCTGCGTGGCGCGTTCTTACCTTCTTGTTGTTGGGTTTGAGGCAGCGGACGAAGAACGGGTTGCACCTGAATCGGAGAGAGAGACACGTTTATCCGCTGGGGGAGCTGAGACAAAGGAACCCACGAGCTTGGAGGCCACAGGGCTTTCCGGGAAGGGCTGCGAGGTCTCTGCTGCACACGGCGACCGTGAAAGCAAGCCGAGTAGCTGACCAGCTGTCTTCCCCACAGATCATTCTGGGCACGTCAGCCACGCCGGCAGGGATTTTCCAAGGCACCTAACTCCCCTAGGCCCCGTGAGAGTCCTGGCTTCTGGTTCTGGAGACCAGTGTATTGCAACTATGTGGTTACAATGTCCTGGAAAGATCCCTTCCCTCCGTGTTCCAGACCAGGACTCTGTGGGGCGACTCTTTGGGCAGGTCTATACCCCACTCCGGAATGTGGAACGATGAGGAGCTGCCGGATCTTTCCCACCAGCCCGTTTCCCCACCCCCGAATAGGCAATTTCTGAATTCGTTTCTTTAAGCTCCCTGCTCACTCACCTCTCCATCTTCTCCACCAAGTCCAGGAGTGACTGCTGGAACTTAGCTGCCACCGTCGGTGCTTTATACCGCCGGGTGACTGTGCTGTTCTTCCCCATCATGGTCCTCTGCTGGGCCACCAACTGGGCGTGGCCGAAGAAGAGGTTGGCCACCACCTTGGAAGGGAGGGGCGTGGTTAAAAAGCAGGATGGACTAGGGCTCTGTTGAGATGTTTTCTGTGGTGTTGCCTAGTGGATAGAGCACTGGACCGGGACTCAGGAGGCCTGGATTGATTCCCAGCTCTGCCACTGGCCTGCTGGGTGACCCTAGGGAAGTCACTGCCCCACTCCGTGCCTCAGTTTCCCCATCTGTACAATGGGCATCATGATACTGACCTCCTCTGTGAAGCTCTTTGAGATCTACTGATGATAAGAGCTAGGGGTTATTATTGTTTCTTATGTCCACAGTGTATCCTCAGAGGGTTTAACGCTTAAAGCACAGGAATGGGAGTCAGGACTCCTGGGTTCTTTTCCCAGACCTGTCACTGACTTCCTGTGTGATCCTGGGCAGGTCACCTCCCTGCTCTGTGCCTCAGTTTCCGCACCTACGAGATGGGATCACCCATACTGTGTCCTCATGGGATGCTGGGAAGCGTATTTGTTTTTTGTCACGTGATCTGTCGGAGATACTCAGACCAAAGGCGCTATGGAAGAGCAAAGCGCTATCGGCCAAGTTAGCTGGAGTGAGACAGGGCAAGTATGTCAGGAATGAGTGGAGTTCAGTGGTTGTTAAAGTATTTGTCTCTAGCATCTGCATATGAGTATTCTTCAAAATCCTAGAGTGGCCTCGTCTGTTACATTTGATCCACCCTGCCCAGGAGCACTGTCTTGGGGGAAGGTGGTACATTTACAAACCACGTTGGCCAACTTGCCAGGTGGATTAACAAGTGCCCATAGGTTGGCAGGTGTATCCGTGTTCTGGGTTACTCACAGACCTCTAGTTCCAAGTCCACTCACATCCACACAAGCTTCTAGAATGGACTTCAGCAGCTGGACAAATTCCTGGGAAACCTATTATAGAGACCCTTCCTGCCCCAAGCCCCGGGGAAGAAGGAGGTGACATCACAGGCCTTCTCTAGCTCCGATTTCCATGATTCAGCCTCGGCAGCCAGGACTTGCATTGATTGGCAGAGAGCAAGCTAAACAAATACTGCCCAGAGGCATGACAGAGTTCCAAGGGGGGAAATCACATGGCAGCCCCGTGAACACTGGAGGAGCTAATTACGTTCACTGCAGTCACTGCTCCGAGTGGGAAAGGGAGTCCCGCCAGTGGCAGTACATGTAACAATAACACCCAGCTCTTCTCATCCGTAGACCTCGACGCACTTTACAAAGGTCAGTATCATATGGGGACACTGAGGTCCAGAGAGAAGTCTATTCCTGATAGGCCAGAGACAGAGCTGGGACTAGAATCCTGATCTGACTCCAGTCCACCGCTCTATCTAATAGGTCACACTGCCTCTTATAGAAAATGCAATCCTGCTGTACCATACCATCAGGCAACCCCCAGATCCATCACTAGCGCCCTCCCTGCCACTCTCCCAGCCAGCGCCGCCAGCAAGGGCAGCAAAGAGAGGCCAGCGTGAACTCTTACTTTGGTTTTGCTGTTGACAAAAAGGTCCAGAACATCCTGGCGAACTTGATCATAGTTTTTATCCAGGAACTTGTGCACCTGGAAAAATAAACAGATCCCTCCCCAGTTAGTCAAACCCATCGGGTATGACATGGAAGATCTAGAAATGAAGGGCCCCTGGAGTTGTGATTTACACCAGCTGAGGATCTAGCGCTCGCTGGACAGCTGTGGGAAAGAGAGCCAGACTGGCAGTTAAAGAACACCGGTCCTACTCCGAATCCCAATTCTCCAGCCACTCACCTGGTAGGTTACTTTGCCAGCAAAGTGTTTGATGGTGAACTCTGGGAGAGGCATCTTTGGTTTGGTGTATAATGCATTGGAGCCGTGGTGGTAATGACACTTCTGGAGGAAGGTATGGTCTGTGGCCTGGAAGTAGGAATAGGGGTGCGGGGTTAATTAGGCAACCTGACTGCCTGCAGGCTACAGCCACAACCACGCAGCCTCACTGTTTCTAGCCAGCCTTTATCACCGTTTAACCAGCCCCCGTGGACTGCTCTGCATCAGCAGGCAGCCAGATCGAGGGCTGGATGATTATATGAGCATTGGTAACACTGGTAGCCATTCATATTAACTTTGGGGTGGGAAAAAATGTCATGCTTCAGGGCATGTAAACTGATAGCCTGAAGTGTCAGGAAGGAACTTCTGATACCTGCACTCATCATCACCATGTTCAGTATTGGCCTACAGGTGAGGGGTATTACATCACAGGGAGCACTTGGCAGAGCTGGAAAAACATTTGGAATGAAACCTATAAGCAGGTAAAACTCACCTGGATTTGGGGCAACAAGCTGGAAGGAGCACTGTCTAATGGCTAGAGCACAGAACTCTGAGTCAGACAGTCGGGTTTTGGGGATCTGTTCCCAGGTCTGCCACTGAATCACTGTGTGACCTCAAGCAAGTCACCTCACTGCTACATGTCTCAGTGTCCCCTCCTTCCTAGGGGGCTTAGGAGGCATCATTTATTAACATCTGCAAAAGTTCTTTGAGATCCCTGGCTGGAAGCCACTCTAGACAATCTGTGGCCGCCAGGAACTTCCTGAACCTCTCCATGCTGCACAGGGGTCCCCATGACCACTCACAACTCCACAGCAACACAGCAGCTGAATTGCAGACCCTCCTGCTTGAAGGGTGTGTCTACACTGGAGTTAGCGTGTCATTTCTTGGGTAGACATGCCCTTAACAGTGTAGCCACAGCTGAATGGGCGATGGGAGAGACTAGCTGCTCCGAGTACATTCCTAGGGTTTCAGACAGGATTGTACTCAGGAAGGTTAACTTGTCCCACCCCTCATGCGGTCGCAGCTACACTGCTATTTTTAGCACGCCAGCTCTGTCAGAGCTAGCACAGGTATGGCTGCCTGAGATGGTACACAAGGATCAGAGTAGATAAATAAGGCTGTCTGCCTTTACAGAGATCAAGGCATCAGAATGAACCCAGGGACTGGCGGATCAGCCCCATCACTGCTGCATCTGCAGGAGCTAACGGCACTCGCCTCTCTGGTTAGCTTGCCAGAATCACTTTTAAAAATGAACAGCATTTTGCCAATCAGCCGCTGGCAATGCTGAGCCCTCTGCAGCGCCCCTACCTGAGGGAAGGCGCTCTGATCATCCAGGATCCTCAGAATCCCATGTGGCTTTTGAGCAATGAGATCGATGCAGGGCTGGTTGTCGCTGAAGGTGATTTCTTTCCACTCTATCTGTTCCCGGACGTACTCCTCCTGCAGGAAGCGTATGCAAGGTCATGGGGAAGCAAAAGGCCTCAGTGATTTGGGCTTAATCTGCCGGCTCATAGGTCTTTATTATGATTATTTGGCCTTGACATAGTTCTTACTAGGCAAACCTTTTCCAGAAGAACCTCCATTATCCAGAGGGCATAGGGATCAACCAAAGGCCTTCAAAGAATGAGGCGTGTCAAATAATCCTGGAGACTGCCCTGCTGGCTTTGAAGTAAGCTCTGGGGACTAGGAATGGTTGCACCCAGTGTAGCTTTCCCCGAGGGGTTGGTTTTTATAAAGGGGGACCGGACTGTTCTCTCACTTGCAGGTTTGGCAGGTAGCGTGCACTGAAGCAAGAGGCCAGGCGCTACCCCGATTCCAACCAGCTTCCCCAGCTCACCTGCTCCTCCTTAAAGACGATCTTGTTGAAGAAGAATTGCAGATATTCGTTTGCATAATTGATACATAGCTGCTCGAAGCTGTTAAAGCTGAGGTCCTGTGGAAAATACACGCCCATGTAAAGCATGCCTGGAAGCGGGCGCAGCAGGGCTAAGGGATAGTGAGTGAGCACAGCAGACTTTCACCCCTGGACCTAGAAGTTTAACCCTGGCTTTGCTCCAAACTGCAAATGCATTTGCCTGGGCCACAGCCTTGTTCTCATCGGTGTTCACCAGAGAAGGACCATGTAAAATGGCAACATTGGACACAACCAGCTGCATCTCTCGAGGAGAGGCCCAGGACTGGAATAGCAAGGGGTACTGCAGGTCAGGGTTTGAGGGGCGAGCAGCGGAGGAGGCCCCATGAGGGGGAGAGAAGGGGATCAGGACTGAGATGCACTGGTACAGCTGGACTGGAACGGCAGGTAATGATATACAGCGAGACTAAGCCACATTGGCAGAGCTGTGAGATGGCCCAGGGCTGGCATAGGAAAGAATTGGATTGCGTAGGTAGAGGATACTGACCTAGATGGTCTGATCCTGCCTGGCACCTCCGGTGTTCTTATGCATAGGAAGTTCGCAGGGGGGGCGCGGGGAGTTGGCGGGGGGAACAGGGGCTCAGGAGCATGACAGCAGACAGAGCTAGCGATCAGGGCAGGCTGGGGTGGTGGGTGAGGATCAGCGGAGCTGGGGGTGGCGAGGCCAAGACTTGAACACACACAAACACCCCCGATTCTGGAGACATCAGTGCCTGGGGCCTGACAAACCGTTCAGGGGGGATTTGCTCTGCTGAGGATGGGAAGAAACTGGAAGTGGCAGCTTTGGGCCTAGACCTTAGTGAGCATCGTGCCCCAGGCGGCAAAACCATCCGAGCCTCCAAACCATTCCCGGTTTCTCTGCTGCTGGCATGTTTACAGGACAACGAGGCATGTGTCACCCAGGCCCGTACTGGATTAAAACCCACGAGGATGGAACCAGACGCATGTTAAACAGATCCACCGTTTTACAGTAAGACACCTCGGCTGTGACCCAACAGAGCAGCAATGATTTACCCCAGCTGTGGATCTGGCCCTGAGTTGGGACTGTTTTGAGTGCACGGCTGCAAAGCGCCAAGCATGCAGGGAAACGCTGGCCAGGCTCCATGGAGGGGGAAGGGGGAGCCCTGGCCATTGATAACTCTGTCCACAGGTGTCATTAGAAAATTGGTGAGTGAAACGCCCTGGGGCCGCTAGCCCATGGGGGCTGCGGGGTTGCGGCAGCATCAGAGAGCAGGAGGGTGCATCTTAGGATGACCAGACAGCAAGTGTGAAAAATCGGGACGGGGGTGGGGGGTAATAGGAGCCTATATAAGAAAAAGACCCAAAAATCAGGACTGTCCTTATAAAATCGGGACATCTGGTCACCCTAGCGCATCTCAGGTCATGGATGGGATTCCTGTGAATCCCAGCGGGCAGTTGGGGGCAGGAGAGTTTAATTTATGGTTTGATCATTTCCATTCACAATGTCTTTTGTTTCTGACCCACGGTCCCAGTAAGTCACGCTGTGGCTCCCAGTAGATCACACTGGTGCCAGTACAAGTTGGTAACACACATTTGTACCACCAGGGCCTTCGGTGTCATCTGCTGAGCTCATGAGGAGCTGGATTCAGGCCTGGCCTGACCCGCGTTGGCTTCAGCGGGAGATGCCCATACGCACACCAAGGCTACCCTTAGTCCCACGTTACGATTCTCCTGATATGCTATAGCAGGGGTTGGCAACCTTTCAGAAGTGGTGTGCCGAGTCTTCATTGAGTCATTTAAGGTTTTGCGTGCCGGTAATACATTTTAACGTTTTTAGAAGGTCTCTTTCTATAAGTCTATAATATAGAACCAAACGATTGTTGTATGTAAAGTAAATAAGGTTTTTAAAACGTTTAAGAAGCTTCATTTAAAATTAAATTAAAATGCAGAGCCCCCCGGACCGGTGGCCAGGACCCGGGCAGTGTGAGTGCCACTGAAAACCAGCTCACGTGCCGCCTTTGGCACCAGTGCCATAGGTTGCCTACCCTTGTGCTATAGGAACATCAGGGATGGGCCAACATCTCACATGCAGCCCTCTGCTTGCTCACCTCGAACCCATAGATATCCAGAATGGCTATGGAAAGAGCCTCCTTTTTAGGGTAGACCAGCTTGTTAATCCTGTCCGTGAGCCAGCTGAAGAGCAGGGAGTACAGGATCTTGGCAATGGCATCTCTGGGAAAAGGAGGAGACAAGCACAGCTGTTGGGATACAGCGGAACATGTGGAAGGGGCTGCCAGATTGAGACCCAGTTGCTTTGGGAGACTGGTAGCGCTCTCTCCCACCACCACCCCAGTCCCTCTGTCCCAGTCTGCCCTGGGCATGACCCAGCTGAAATCTGCCAGCCCCTCAGTAGCATTTTGAGCTACATGCATCAATAAAATGATCAAAATAGTTGGTGCATAGTGGAAAGTAACCAGATGGCCAGACCCAAAACCACAGGATGTCTATTTCCACCTGGCGGCGTTGTAAAATTCTTCAGGCCAGATCCTCAGTGGGTGTGAATGGCCACAGCTTCACTGAAGCCGAGAGAGTGACACTGATACACACCAGCTGAGGATCGGGCCCTACCTGATGGGTGGGTAACACATGATTCATTTTTTGCATCGTCCTAGAAAAAAGAGGGCACGTCAATTGTGTGCCTGGGCTGATAAATCTCCAGGGCAATTTTGCAAGGCTGAAAAAATATAGCACAAGTAAAACCAGGTTGTGCTCTGGGGCATTTCTCACACAAGTGTGGGTCCCAGGCAGAACAAAGAGCCTCAAAATGCCCTCAATTTTGAGACACACATTGAAAAAATGCTCTCAGCGTTCTCCGGGTTTGTGTCAGTCACAAGGGGGAAGGTTTCCTGCCTTTGCACTGGTTAGCCACAGGGTGGGATAGCATGGGAAGAAGTAGGACATTTGACATGTCTTACAACAGGGAAGGGAAAGGAAGGATAACACAACGGATAGAGAGGAAGGAAAACCTCGTGGTAAGGGCGCTAGCTTGGACTTGGGACACCTGGATTCGATTCCCTGCTCTGCCACAGGTGCCCTGTACAACCTCGAGCAAGTCACTTAGTCTCTCTGTGGCTCCATGCCCCATCTATTAAATGGGAACTATAGCCATGCCCTACCTGACAGGTAAAGATTGCGAGGCGTTCAGATTCTGGGGGGGGCGTATAAGTAGATAGGGCAGGTACAAAGTAGATTGGTCTGCTGAATCCCACCTAAAGCAGGACAGCTGGGCTTGCCTGCCACCCTGTCCATAGCATCTGGCTGTGTTTAGTACATGTTTTGATAAGCTGCCACTGCCTGCCAGCCTTTCCTCATTCTGAATCCCTCAGTCCCCATGTGCGGCGTGCTGACAAGCCAGAGACAGATCTCAGCATCTCCTAACAAAGAATCCCTTTACCTGGCATCAACGGCACTTTCCACAGTGAGGGGGGTGAAAATCTTCTCCCTCAGCGTTTCCTGTTGAGAAGGGCAAAACCAAACAAACAAACAGGTGAAATCCTCCCTAAAGCCGGTGTGGGGCTGCCATCACCTCTTAATGCAGACATGCGGCCCACGGGAGACTACAAGCCCCAGCATGCACTGCTCCATTCTGAACCAGGCAGATGGAGAGCGGGAGAAGAGGGATGAGATGAAACCGGGTGAAGGAAAATTCAGAGAAAGCTTCACTGTCAGTGAGGCGTATTAGAGGGTGGGACAGTCGTCCACAGGGAGCATCTCTTGAGTCCTTCAGAAATGGATGGAACAAAGGTCTGGTGACTGTCCATTGGCGGGAGATGCCAAGACACACTTAGATGTTGTATAAATGGAGAGAGAGATGAGGGGGGCAGAGGACTCCACAGGGATGTTCCACAAACATGAAAAGCAAAGCAAGGGTGTCCTGCTGGCAGATCAGATACTGAAAATACACCAGTCCCCTGCAGGGCGATGAAGCAAGCAGGGTCTCAGAGCAGAGACTCTCTTCACTGCTGTCTACCTTCCCCAGATGTCCCTCTAGCCACATCACACATCTGTCCAACCAGCCGTCTCGAATCCGTGGGCCTTACCGTCACTTTGAACGTGATGGCCTTCTGCAGCCCCTCTGGAGAGATCTGGAGCAGCTCGGCTACCGCACGGATCTCTCTTGCACTCACCACCGATGCGACCTCCTGGCAGTCTGTCTGTGAAACGCAAAAACAGCCCGTTGGCAGGCAACTTCCCAGGGGCCAGCACAGTTGGTACCCAGGGACAACCTAGGGGACCTCATACTGAAGGCCTTGTCCATCTCTGTTTATGAATATAGGCCCTGATCCTGAGCTGGAGTAGATCAGTGTAGCTCCATTGACCTGGTGCTCATAGAAGCACTGACTTCACTTGGGCTACGCTGATTTACACTAGCGGAGGATCTGGCCCATTGTCAACATTATTGTTTAGCGCTAGAGGAAGAATCAGAACGTCCCTGCCGCGGGAAAGGCTGATATTCTGATGCTGGTTTTTGTCCCAGATGGACCCAAAATGTTGAAATCTCAATTTGTTTTGCAGAACGGCAAGTTCAGAAAAGTGTTGATTTGGAAACATCAAAACATTTTTGTGTCTGCCGGTTGGATGTGGAACTGCGTCTGCCAAAGCTGCTGTGGGGCTTCCTGGGCGTTGTAGTTCAGATGTCCCGTGGTGCCAGGATCCTCTGTGGGCCAGGGATTTTTTTTTTGGTTGCAGATTCCACAAAATGGAGAGAAGCTAAAATCTTGGGTTCAATTTTCTTTTGAGAGCTTCCTCCCTGCAGAGGGGCTTAGGGTCTGATCCACATTCCATGGAAGCCAAACTGGAGTCTTTGCATTGGCTCCAACAGACATTGGATCAAAGCCCTAGTTTGCAGCATGCATCTAAAGTCCTTGCTATCAGTATTTCTTTGCGCCCTGGGTCCCCTTCCCGTCTCCCCCCGGGAGACGATTACCTCATATTTTTCAAAGTAGACGTTCCCCAAGTGGAGGATGGAAGACAGAATTCGGAAGATGCTGTTCTGGTCCTCGGTGCTGAAGTTCAGGATCTCCATGGCGCTGAGCAACCTCCGGAAATCCTCCGCATCACTCTTGCCAGGAATCTCGCAGTTACCCCCCTGCGAAGGTCCCAATCAAAGCACATCTGGGGAACATGCAACCTGAGGCCCAGGAATTAGCCATGACAGGGGATGCAAATTTACTGGGACTGGGGATTTACCGATCTGGGGAGCGAAGCAACCTGAATGTCACAAGGACCTGGGTGCTATCACAGCTCCAGAAAGAAATGGAACTGCAGGTTGTCAGCTGTTTGAGGCGGGACTGCGTCTGCCTGTGTGTTTGTACAGGGCCTTGGACAATGGGTCCCAGATCCTGATTGGGGCTTTCGGGTGCTGCACCGTAGAAATAATAAATCAAGTGGGCCTGATTGCTGAGCTCACGTGCGGACGTGGGCTCCATACCTGGTTCAGGTAATAGTAAGTTTCTGCATCTTGAAGGCAGAATTGCTGCTTCTGCTGAGCAGGAAGGCCAGCCAGCATCTCATAGAATATGTGATAGTTCCTTTCGTTTTTGGCCTATGAAACAAGAAGGACAAGACTAAGGAAGCATCGTGACATGGTGATGGCAGTGGGGGGTGGCACAATAAATGCTGGGACTCACCTGAAACACGATCCTTGATTTCTCAAGAAGGTACTGTGAGGTTATGGCACCACAGATCAAGCCTCTGGGAGAGACAAAGGTTAGCGCCTGGGGGCTGGGAATCTTAGCAAGGCATCTCGTCAGACACAAGAGAGTGAAGGAAGGACCGAGGTTCTATCCACACCCAGCCCTCTGCACCTGCAGGACACTGGCTGTGTGGGAGGTGCCCAACCGATGCCAACCAATGGCTCCTGCTCATCACTCCAGAGGAACGTGAATGTCGCCCAAGGTCCCAGCCTGTCTGCTCAGTGGGAAACATCCTACTCCAGTACTGTTCAACTCCATAGCTGGCACTGCCAGCCCAGCGTCTCATCCCATCTCTCCCCTGAAGTACCTCTGGGTCCAAGGACTAGTCATTGCCCATTGTTTTCCCTTGAATCCGAGCTGAAACTGCCTCAGAGCTCAGCACTGGGGGTGTCCTGCTAGCCAGGTGCCCCTGCTGCAACCCCCAGCACAGCTGAGCGAAGGGAGAGCCACCAGTATGGCATCTGCCTGCTGCTGCCTCTGGCAAACAAAGGGCCAACCATGTGCAGCCATCAATGACAATGGATTGGCTGTTGCAGCCTGGCAGACAGTGTCAGACAGGCGGCAATTAAACCTCCTGCACTAAAAGCCAATGCGGAAGAGAACCTCCTCCTTGTTCCCAGTGGCGAGAGATGGATTCTAGTCTATTCTGCAAAGGTTCTTACACTGCCCTCATCACCACAGTCTCTGAGTGCCTTCCAGCTGTGCATTAAGCAACGTGACTGAAGTCCATGTGGATGGATGGGCAGACAGAAAACCACCATAGCTGCCCAATTCCCAGGCTAAGCGAGAGGACCAAAGAGAAGGGTGGAGGATTTGAGCTGCTGAGTGTGGTGTATTGAGGACTGTGTTGGAATTGCAAGCCATCACTTTAAGAGTGGGAAGGGGGGGTGAAAGGGGGAAAGCGGTTCCTGGTCCTGCTTGCATGCTGGAGGGCTCTGTTGTGAAGTGGCTGGGAGCAGGAGGCAATCTGCAGGCAGGCAGCCTAAGAGCAAGGTGGGGTGACTTGTGCGTCTTTGTTTTAGGGAGCAGCCTGCTTTGTCACTCTCTGGTTTTGGTTACTGTGTGTTAGAATTCTGAATTCTAAGAAATAAAGTCATGTTGCATTGCAACCTTCCAGCAAGAGCAGTTACATTTTTGTCTAGCTTCTCTGTGTGTGCCATACTGGTGGCTCTCCCTTCGCTGAGCTGTGCTGAGGAAGCCACTGCCTTCTGCTGGGGAGCTGGTGCTCCCATGTCCTATATCCCAGCCCCAATGGAAGCCCTTCACCCCCCTCCCCCATTCATGTATCTGAATGAGAGACTGAGATGTATCCAGAGACTGAAGGAATGGCAGCCCCGCTACAAGGCCATGTCAGTTGGGACTGGGGGAGCTCAAAAGGAGGAATATTTTTAGGGCCTGATATTTGAAGCGAAGGCCTGAGTTGTGCACGTGGTTACCGCGACTGCGTATGCAGCTCTAGCAATTGGGTGTGCATGCGGCCGGTTACACATCTATTAGGCAGTGCTCACAGTCACACAACTGGCAGTGCAAATTAGGTGTGCAGTGGCACACACATGGTTTTTTTAAAAGCAGGCCCTTAAAATCAAACAACCCCTCCCCACACGCAAGAGGGACAAGGATACAATCTGTCTGGGGAGACACCTTTCCACAAAGAGTTGCCTGCGGCTGGGTTGGCCGACCGCCCAGCCCGGGGAGCTGAATGGTTCCCGTGCTTTGAATGGAACCATTAAATCACAGCCATGGAGCACACGGATCTAACATCTCCCAGGGATTCTAATGGTCCCTCAAGTCAGCAGCCCAGAGGCAGGACCGTGGGGCGGAATTCCCTCGGGCTGGGGGTCAGTTTCAGACACACAGAGTCGGGTGTTAGAGGGACACTCATACGCTCATCATTACTTACTCCTCCAGAAAGATTTCCACAAATTTCCCAAACCTGCTGGAGTTGTCGTTCCTCACTGTTTTGGCATTTCCGAAGGATTCCAGCAGGGGGGTCGCTTCGAGGATCTGCCCCAGCCAGACAAAAAAAACCACCAAGCGCTGGTCAGGGTGAGACAGTCCAACCAGGGATGCCAAGATGCTGCAGTGATGGGCACAATGCAGAAACGAAAGGCTGGCTAGACACATCGGATTAACCCTCATGGCTGCCCTGGGCCAAGGATAAAAATGGTGCCTCCACCGCCAGCCAGCTCCTCTTGGGGACAGGAAGTAAAAGCCTTCCCCATCCTTTGCATAAGAACATGAGAAGGGCCACACTGGGTCAGACCAATGCTCCATCTAGCCCAGTATCCTGTCTTCCAACAGTGGCCAGTGCCGGGTGCTTCAGAGGGAATGAACAGAACTGGGCAATTGTTGAGTGATCCTGTCGCCCAGTCCCAGCTTCTGGCAGTCAGAAGTTTAGGGACACCCAGAGCATGGGGTTGTGTCTCTGACCATCTTGGCTATAGCCATTGATGGAACCATCCTCCATGAGTTTATCTAATTCTTTTTTGAACCCATTTATACTTTTGGCCTTCACAGCATCCCCTGGCAACGAGTACCACAGTTGACAAATGTGCATCGTGTGATTGATTTTTGAACTGGATGCCTATTAATTTCATTGTGTGATCGTCCAGTT
Organism: Terrapene triunguis; assembly: GCF_002925995.2. Lineage (NCBI taxonomy): Eukaryota > Metazoa > Chordata > Testudines > Emydidae > Terrapene > Terrapene triunguis. The sequence continues at coordinate 6,880,333 of NW_020664444.1, forward strand.
CTTGTGTTATGTGAAGGGGTTAATAACACTTCCTTTCCCCCTTTCTCCACACCAGTCATGATTTTCTAGACCTCTATCATATCCCCACTTAGGCGTCTCTTTTCCAAGCTGAAAAGTCCCAGCCTTACTAATCTCTCCTCATACGGAAGCCGTTCCATACCCCTAATAATTTTTGTTGCCCTTCCCTGAACCTTTTCCAAGTCCAATATATCTTTTTTGAGATGGGGCGACCACATCTGCATGCAGTATTCAAGATGTGGGCGTACCATGGATTTATATAGAGGCAATATGATATTTTCTGTTTTATTATCTATCCCTTTCTTAATGATTCCCAACATTCTGTTCACTTTTTTGACCGCCGCTGCACATTGAGTGGATGTTTTCAGATAACTATCCACAATCACTCCAAGATCTCTTTCTTGAGTGGTGACAGCTAATTTAGACCCCATCATATTATATGTATAGTTGGGATTATGTTTTCCAATGTGCATTACTTTGCATTTATCAACATTGAATTTCATCTGCCATTTTGTTGCCCAGTCACCCAATTTTGTGAGATCCTTTTGTAGCTCTTCGCAGTCTGCCTGGGACTTAACTATCTTGAGTAGTTTTGTATCATCTGCAAATTTTGCCACCTCACAGTTTACCCCTTTTTCCAGATAATTTATGAATATGTTGAATAGGACTGGGCCCAGTACAGACCCCTGGGGGACACCATTATTTACCTCTCTCCACTCTGAAAACTGACCGTTTATTCCTACTTTTTGTTTCCTATCTTTTAACCAGTTACCAATCTATGAGAGGACCTTCCCTCTCATCCCATGACACCTTACTTTGCTTAAGAGCCTTTGGTGAGGGACCTTGTCAAAGAACGTAAGAACGGCCCTACTGGGTCAGACCAAAGGTCCATCCAGCGCAGTATCCTGTCTACCGACAGTGGCCAATGCCAGGTGCCCCAGAGGGAGTGAACCTAATAGGTAATGATCAAGTGATCTCTCTCCTGCCATCCATCTCCACCCTCTGACAAACAGAGGCTAGGGACACCATTCCTTACCCATCCTGGCTAATAGCCATTAATGGACTTAACCTCCATGAATTTATCTAGTTCTCTGTTAAACCCTGTTATAGTCCTAGCCTTCACAACCTCCTCAGGCAAGGAGTTCCACAGGTTGACTGTGCGCTGTGTGAAGAACAATTTCCTTTTATTTGTTTTAAACCTGCTGCCATTAATTTCATTTGGTGGTCCCTAGTTCTTAGAAAATAACTTTTCCTTATTCACTTTCTCTACACCACTCATGATTTTATATACCTCTATCATATTCCCCCTTAGTCTCCTCTTTTCCAAGCTGAAAAGTCCTAGCCTCTTTAATCTTTCCTCATATGGGACCCGTTCCAAACCCCTAATCATTTTAGTTGCCCTTTTCTGAACTTTTTCTAATGCCAGTATATCTTTTTTGAGATGAGGAGACCACATCTGTATGCAGTATTCAAGATGTGGGCGTACCATGGATTTATATAAGGGCAATAAGATATTCTCCATCTTATTCTCTATCCCTTTTTTAAGAATTCCTAACATCCTGTTTGCTTTTTTGACTGCTTTCTGAAAATCTAAGTACACTATATCCACTGGATCCCCCTTGCCCACATGCTTGTTTGCCCCCTCAAAGAATTTCTAGTAGATTGGTGAGGCCTGATTTCCCTTTACAAAAACCATGTTGACTTTTCCCCAACAAAGCTTTTTGTTGTTTGTACAGCACCAGGCACAATGGGGTCCTGGTCCTTGACTGGGGCTCTTAGATGCCAGGGTAATAATTTTAAATTAATAATTACATTTTCTAAAGAAAGATGTTGCCTTGGGCATTGGCACCTCTGGCCCATTGGTGGACCCAGCTCTGCTCGGAAATGTTTTTCACCATCAGTAATTGTGACTGACACGAGCCATCCCAGGCGTTCAGGGCCTGAAAACTGGCGAACACAGCAAAACCTCCGTTCTCCCCCCGACGCAGTCTCAGGAAAATGGTGCTTCCAAGTTAAACATTTGGCTGAGCAACGAAGAGAGACCAGGGTTTGGCTTCCTTTAGTTCCTTTTCTATTTAAGGAGTGGAATACAGTGACCTGTCCGCAAATGCAGCAGTCATTGTCTGCTCTGCAACAGCTCCCGCACAAGGCTGGGGGCGAGGGTCGGTTTTAATGCGAGAAGGGTTTTCTAGCCTGTCTGCTGAGTGCCAGGGGACCTGTAACTCCCCACTGGATGATGGCTGAAGGAGGGCAGGAGGGGAGAAGGAGAGTAGGGGAGTGAAAGGAAAGATAATCACTGCAAAGCCACGCACACACACACAGGGCTCAAGGCTGCAGGCAAAAAAAACCCCCAATGACTCCTAGGGGAGTTCTGAGCTGCAGGATTTAGCCTCAGCAGAGATAACACAGCAGGCCACTTTGGCATCACTCTGATAGGTAAGTGGAAATTTTGCATCCCACACACACACCCCATACCTCTATCTATGGTAGTGCAGCAGGGACGCATAGGAACAACAACAGGTCAGGGTCACCAACACACCGGCAGTGAGAAGAGGATAATAAGCCACACTCTATTGCCAAGAACTGTACGTTTACCCAGGAATTATCTGGGGAATGGGACCTAGCAATGGGACCTACCTCCCTAGAATGGGACCAACATCTGCCCATCCTGCTGCTGCAGAGGGCTTTATGAGGCTTCCTAGAATGCAGACCCTTCTCTGGCTTTCACACGGGGTCCGTCTGATGCTCTCTTTGCCAGGCAGAACGAACTTCTGTGCAGCGTGCTGCAATTTGGGGAGGAAGGCCCCTGCTCCAGCAGGAGGGGCACAGCTTGGAGACCCCTGAGTTTAGCCACAGAGAGCAAGGGAGGGAGGGATTTGAAGGGAGCCGAGAGACCGCAAGTGGGTCCCAAGGAAAAATGACTGCCTGCGAATGGCTCCAGGGAATAAGTCCCTGGAAGCCATCGGGGAAAAGGCTCCAAACAGGCTTCAGTTTTAACTGCCTCATGCTGAATGTCCCAGGTACCTCTGGAGGGAATGCTTGCACCTGCTGGGTTGCAAAATGTGCTGATTCTGTCCATGAGGACACATCTGCCAAGCTGCCGGCCAGGTTGGGACATCTGAGGGGGACGCACCTGCCGTGCTGCGGAGCAGGCCAGTACATCCTGGTCCAATGTACCTGCCAGGTGGCCACTCACCTCCGGTACCTCCCGCCATGCTGCCAGCTCTCCGGACACATTGGTGGCTCATGGCAGCACAGCAGTTCTCAGGGCATCATAGCTCGTGGCATCTGGAAAGGACACTGTACCTGCTGCATCACGTTGCGCTTCTGATTGACCGCGGCCAGGTAACGCAGGACCAGCTTGGTGGCTTCCGTTTTGCCTGAACCACTTTCGCCACTAGAAAGAGACGACGCGAACATAAGGAAGGTCGCTGAGCGTGCAGTCAATCACCTGAAGCCAGCCGAGAGGTTACCGAACCGAGCGGCAGCTACACGAGCTATGGGTGTGGTGCTCGGCCCTGCTCCCATTGAAATCAACCAAATTCCGACTGGCTTCAGCAGGGGCTGGACCTGGCCTGGCGGTTTTACCATGATATTGATTTTAATACTGTCAGGCTGGTTAAAGATGCCAGCAGAGATCGATCCAGGTAGCGCTCCATCGACATCCCTTTGGGATTTGCCATGACGATGATGATAAAGATGCCAGCTTCGCAGCCCTGAAGAAGGACCTCTCAGATCTACCTGCAGGCCAGGTGTGGCATGGGCGGTGGCTGGGCAAGCTGCCACGAGCGGGCTCAACCCGGAGCTAGAGGGGCCACCTCTTGGAACGAAAGGGGAGCTCCCTTTCCCCAGCGAGGCCGCAAGCTCTCACCTGATGATAATACACTGGTTGTGTTTGGCATCCATCATTTTGGTATAGGCGACGTTTGCAATAGCAAAAAGGTGCCTGCAACAGAGCCAGACGCACAGAGCGTTAGGGGTAAAACAGTCCCTGCAGAGGAGGGGTTCCCACCAGCCCAACACCCTGGCTGGCAGCAGGACCAGGCTTCTGATGCTCTGAGCTGAGCCAGCTCCCTGGCCTTAGGTCACCCACTGGCACAAAGGAAGTCTGAAGACACCCAGCAGGATCGAACCCCAGGCTTGCTACCCACGGGCAGGAAAGATCTGTTACCTGCGCTGGGATCTCCACTCGAGAGAGAGAAGACAGCTGCTTCATCATCAGACAGACCGTTTGGGCCTGAGCGCCCTCTGCAGCACCTCCCCATAGCTGCTCAGCACTGCCCAGGATCCTGCCCAACACTGGGGCCCGATCCTGCAAACCCTGACTGCCCCAAGAGGTCGTGGATTGCAGTGGGGCTACTGGGGTGAGAGAGGATTACTCCCTGGAGTAAAGCTCTGCAGGCTCGGGTCCCCGGCCAGGACAATCTGAGCTCAAGGAGCCTGAGTAGCCGGGCTGTGCAGTTGGGCCACCAGCCGGAAGGGGACTGTAACATGCCAGGAGGAGATAGACAGCACACTGCGCTCCGTGTGGGGGACGTACTTACGGGGGATTCTCTCCCAGCGCCCTTCCTTCATACTGCAGCACCTGCTCCGTCCCGTAGATGTTGTACATTTTGTAGGGGTTCACGGACACTAAGATGCTGCCTATGTAGGTCTGCAACAGCAAGAGACACACAGAGGAAATGCTGCTTATGTTTTTACGCTCAGCCACCGCTCGGCAGAAGACGAGCGGCAGGCATCTAAGCGGAGTGACAGTAATGCCTAATGCCATTTACCAAAGGATCTCAAAGCACTTTACAAAAGTGGGGGAAGGTCCATCTCTGGGAAACAGTGGCACACATTGGTTAAGTCACTTGCTCAAAAAAATCACACAGCGAGATGGGGGTGAAGCAGACTAGAACCCAGGCATCCTGACACGCTGTGCCGTGAGTGACCGACCCACCCACCAGACACACACTCTGCACATAAGTGTCAGACAGGACCCTCCACTGGTAATGCCGAGGAGACCCCGGGGCCTGTAATAAACTCTGAGTGCGACTTCAGCTGCCAGGAACTTACATAGATTAACTCACGGTCAAACCTCGTCTTGATGTTCTGCAGCACTGCCCCCTCCTGGAGGTCCCTGGAACACACAGCACAAAAAGGGATCAAGCCATGGCCCTAGTGCACAGCACCTTCAGAAAGAGGATGAGGCTGATGGCCAACAAATCCACTCCTGCCGTCTCCACAAATGAAAACCCAGCCAGCTCAGTGCCACCAACGTGCAAAGAAAAGGCACCCCTCCCAGGCACAGGCAGTCAACGCTCCGAAACGTGAGGGTGGAGTCAGACTAAGGGAATCCACTGCCGAGGCTGGTGAGATCTTAAAGTGGGTCGGGGGAGGGCATCTGCAGGAGCTGTTCCCAGTAGTGGGCACGGTCCATGCTAGGGCCTGGGGAGCACATTGTGCTAGTCACTCTACATAACCAAGGTGAGACAACAGCTAAGACGGAGGGTCGGAGGTGACACCGAGATGATGGGACTCACCCAAGGTCACACAGCAGGTCAGTGGCAGAGCTGGGCCTGTACCCCAGATTCCTGATTCCCAGGCCGGTGCCCTGGTCCCTAGCCCACAATGGTGCTCTGCAGAGTGACACCAGCCAGCCCATGGTGATTAGCATTCCTTTTAGAGCAACCAGAGCATGCCGGTCAGTCACTTACTGCAGCTGGGTCATGTCCTCCACGCCATCTTCCTTCGGCTCTTCTCGGGCGCTCCTGGACGGCAGGTTGTGGATGGAGTGCATCTACACTCAGGGAGGAAGACATGCAGATCGGGCAGCGTTACTCAGAGAACTTCTCCGGCCAGCTCGGGGGCCTCACGAGACAGAGAGTCGGGGTCGGACCCCAGGCCAAGCTATTGCTCCCAAACTGGTGCAACTGGCCTGTCCGTCTGCCTGGGCTGGGGACAAGATCCCCACTGCTCTATAGTGACTGGACTGGCTCAACCCTCTCCCATCAGCAAGAGGAAACCCTAGGGAGCAAGGAGGCTTGTGCAGGTGGAGCCGGAGGTTACAGAAGGGACTTTGCAAAGGGGGAGGTCTGACCCCAACCCTTTGCTGCCAAGTCCCTTCATTGCAGCAGGCCACCAGGTGGCATCACCTGGTACAGCCACCGATAAGGCCAGGGAGTGTGGAGGGGTTGGGACACCAGGCCCTGGAGCAGTTCCTATCTCCTCATCCCTTTTTGGGCGTGGGTGTGTGACGGCCGCCTTCTTGGCCTGCATGACTGGGATTAAACCAGGGACCCCCAGAGCTAAAATCATGAACTGCTACAGCTTGAACTAAAGAGCCAGCCCTGGTAGCTAGGGCCTGTCACAGGGCCAGATCTCTGCAAATTGGGACGTGCATAACACACTAACCAGTGGGTTCCAGTTGTAGCTATGGAGGCACTGACAAAAATCAACTGCCTGATGGAGGTGGCTTTCCAATAAAGGAGAACAGAACTGGCCCTGTTCAGGGGTACAGCCGCTATGGAGCGACCCCTTTGGGCAGGAGCTTCAGCAGAGAGATGTCTTGAGATCAGACCATGCCGCTCCGCTCTGCATCACTCCCCGGGCTTCCCCTCACTTACCATATCCAGCTCACACCTCTCAGCCTTGGTTTCCAAACCCTGCACAACTCTGCCCTGGTCTGCATCTCTAACCACATTCCCTGCCCCTCCACTTTGTTCCACTGATGATACCAGTCCTGCTGCCCTGTCTTTCCCCTCTTCACCCAGGCTTTCATGCTGGGCCCTATGTGGAATCAGCCCACCAACCCCCTCCCAAAGATTCATTTCTTTTACCAGCTGCACCCCCTCGCTCACACACACACACAGAATATTAGACTGAGGACTTGTCTACATGGGGACATTCAGGAAAGTTAATCCAAATTAATTTTTAAAGCAAATTCATTTAACCACAATCAATCCCTTTGTGGACACTCTTGTGAATTAAGCTAAACCAAATTAAGGCCACTTTAATTCTGAATGAGAGTCTCCATGCATGGTTTCAATGTGGTTTGACTAATCCACCTTTAATCCGAATTAACACAAGGTGTGAATTTATTTTCCTGAGTGTTCCCACGTAGACAGAGAGAGAAAACGAAAATGACTATTAATTATTTGCATTACAGTAGCACCTATAGGCCCGAGCCGAGAGCAGGGCCTGAAACAGTCTCTGACATAAAAGGATCACAATCTAAGCAATGTGGATGGGGAATCCATGCCGTGCCCTACCCCCTAGACCACACTGTCCCTCAGTGTGCTAAAGCAGCTCCCCCAGTGTATTGTCCCTCTGCATTCCACTATAGCGCACGCCTTGAACTGCTGGGTAACATACACAGGCCCCTATATTGTCACACTGGCACCTATTTAGCTTTCAAGAACAATGCAAAGGGTAGCTGAGGCACTGCTACAATCCCCGCGTGACATTCAGAGGTGGAAGATCCCCATTGGGTCCCTGGTTCACCTCCCCCCCAGCCAGTGCAGTATTGGTCCCTCTCATCTCATTCCCTGTGCTTCGTCGAACGTGATTTTAAACGCCTCGCGCAGCGTCAGCTGAATGCACAGAAGAGCCACCGAGCGTCTGTTACTTCACAAAAAGCCCAGGTAACTAAGAGTCACCAGCTTGGAAGAGCAGACAATAAACCCTGGAGCTTTTTCAATCATCACCGTAGCTCCTAACCTGGAGAGCATCCAGCCCCTCATGGGCTCAGGCCAGGGTAGGTAGCAAGCAGGTAAGCCAGTCGCCATCCACGGTAAGCCAGTCACGTACTGGGGTAGGTCTCAGATGAGCTCTGTCAGCCAGTGCGTGCCAAGAGAGGCCCCTCTAATTAAAACGCTCCTTCTGTTCCAATGCAGCTACCTGCCACAGATCAAGTCTCTGCATTTACATATACCTCTTTTGTTCCATTGCTATGACAGAGGTCAAACGGCTCCAAAAGTACCAGCTGTCACCCTGGCTGCGGTGAGGGGGCTTATAGTTTTACAATGACAGAGCCCAGGGATAGCTCTGTGCCTTTATTAAACCTCAGTCTGGACCAGGCTGGTTTCCCCTTTCCAGCGTACGTGCCAGTTCGCTAGCTGTGCCCGCACCACCTGGCTCCTGCAGCCTGCTGTTGGGGAACCTCTTTCCAACAGGCCAGGATTTTTAACCAGCCAAAGCCAACTTCGTGGTGCCAGCTGTGGTCTCCAGGGGGTTGGCTGTCAGTGAGTAAGTCAGCCCAAGCAGGGGATGTTTGCATGGGAGCACAGGCTGGCCACCTTAGCTTCTCTCCTGCTCAGAACTGCCATGTGGGTAAAGCCGCGCTCCCACTGGTATGGTCTGAATGTAACAGCGCGAGTCTCATCTTGCTGACCCCACTGGGCATCCTTACCCCAGAGCAAGCGAGAGGAGCGTCAGAGCCAGGACCGGATGGCATAGAGGAGAAAACATTGTTTTATTTTCACATCTGAGGTCAGCTCTTGTGCAAGAGAAGGGAGCCAGATCTAGTGGTTAGAGCAGGCGGCTGGCAGTCAGGACTCCTGGGTTCCTCTGGCTGGCTGGCTGTAAGCACCTGATGCTCATTCCATGCTGGGAGAAGGGTGGGGAAGGGGCACATCCAGGGGCTACACATTAACTCTACTAATAGACAAGGTCTGGTTTTAACCCTTCAAACCCTGGTGTTTTCCACAGCACTCGGCCAATTTGTTTCTCTGACCAATGTGTAACTTACACCCCCCATCTCACTGCAGATTTAGCCCAGAGGATTTTAAGAAAGCTGTACCTGCTTACCCCAGGGGCCAAATGTTGCTCACTTTTCAGTGTAAGGGCCTGATCCAACGCCCCCTGACATCGTTTGGATCTGGATCTTTGGATCCGGTCCTACATTCAGATTAACCCCTGTGGGTTTACTACAATGTAAACTGGCCCCAGGTCTGGATTCTGCTCTAAATGCACCAAACTGGCCCAAATCCCTGGAATTACCTTATCGTGCCAGGGCGGTTTTTTGCCCGTGTTCCCACGCTCCCAGTGGTTCCCATCACCCCGGTTCTGCACTGAGGATCGGTGGGTCAGGTACCCAGCAGTGCTGTCTCCTCTCCGGCCCGACCACCTGTTCAGGCTCTCAGTGGGAGCGTTATGAAGCAGTTTCTCAGAAGACCACGGGCTGGGTGACGCACGGACGTTCACCATCTGCTGCTTAGACCAGTGCTGCTTGTGCATGTAGGACATCCTTCTGAAGGTGCCCAGCCTCTGGACCTGCGGCATGACAACGGCGTACCTCCCCACGCCGTCCTCCCCTGACATGTCCTCGTTCTCAAAGAGCTCAGCTGGGAGTTTTGCTGGTCTGCTGCATGCTTCCTGCAGGGATGGGGACCCGGCAAAGGAGGGGCCAGCTCCCGTCACAGAATGCGGGCCTTTGAAGGCCACCGTTCTTTGCGATTGAGGGCCCAGATTTGCTTTGCCTTTCAGCACAGCGTGGGGGCTGCAGGTGGCTGAATAAGACAAATTCCCACCCGGAACCTTATGCGCCCAGTTTGGGGTAGGTGACCGTGACCTGTTTGCTTCTCCCATTGGCATCGTAGCATGTTTTAGGGATGGAGCGGGGGAGGCCGGCTTCTGAGAAGGGCTCCTACCAAGGGGGCGTCTAGGATCTGTCGGTGATGGTGGGCGTTGTCCCTGGGCTACATGTCCGCCCTCTCTCACTGAGAATTGGAGAGCTGTGGGTCCTAATGTCTGACCTGCCCCTGGCTGTCCAAACCGTTTCAGGAATGCATTCCTACCTCCTGCTTCACCTGCAAGCATGCTGCTGGTTTCTGCAGGAGAAGGCCTCCTCGTGGAAGGGGTCTGGGTCATCCCAGCCAGAGGCTGGCCGATGCGTTTGATAAATGCATTCGGGATCCCAGGAGCAGGGCTGGGAGGTGGAGGGAGCTTTGAAATGTTCCTCATGCTTCCATCTCCTGCCATCTTGGGTGATGGAGTTCGCTGAGCTGGCATTTCGTTCCCAGAAGCCCTGTCCCAACGCGGCCGTGCAGGCAGCTCCCCCGCCGGCCCATTAGCATCCATGGGGGACGGGGACCAGCCAGGTAGAAAGTTAGGAGAGTCTTTGATGGTAACACGATGGCTTCCTTGGCGTGTCAGCATCTGAGGGGAGGGTGTTCTTGCCAATCCCCGGGGAGGCGGCCCGCCTCTGACGGACGGCATCGGGGATGGTGGGATGGGAGACTGAGCTCCCGCTGGACGGCCCAACTGCTTCAGAAACGAGTTCCTCATTAAAGGCTTCACTGCTTTAGTTGGAGGCTCGGGCTGCCTGTTCCAAGCCTGGGGGAGCCGCCTATGCATTTCCACGGGCGAGCGCCTCAGTCTCCTTGATAGCTGAGGGGAAGATGACCGTATGCTCCCAGCGCCCCTGGCCGAAAAGCTAGGGGACCTTGCCTCAGGAGGAGACCCAAACTGCCTCAGGGATGGGTGAGGTGAAGAGGGTGCTTTCAGCTCCCCAGGGACAGGATTATGGAGCCCTGGAGGGGCTAAGCTCCCAGGCAGCGTGGCTGGGGTGGTGCCTTGGGGGGTTGAGCCAAACATTTGAAACCTCGATGAGCCGGATTTGAGGGTGGGCTGTGGGGACGGCAGGCTGGAAGGTGGCTCAGCCCTTGTGCTATTGACGTGCTTTAGCACAGGCTGTGGAGACCAACTCCTCTGACTCATGAATGGGTTCTGAGCTGTTGGCCTAGGAGATGACATGGGCTGGAAGGTGGAATCTATAGGTGCTGTGCTCCCAGCGGTGGAGGAGTTTTGTCTCCATGATCGACGAGGAGAGGAGACATTTTCTCTGGCCACTGGAGACCCTGGTCTCCTCAAAGAGGGAGAAGGAGCAGGGGGAGGGCTCTTCATCCTCAGAGAGGATCGCGGTGAGGGAGGGGGACTTCTGGGTCTCATTGGTGACTGGTAAGAGGGAAACTGTGGAGACTTCCCAGTCATGTGGCTACCGAACTGCTGCAGAAAGGGGTTGTTCGTCTCTGGCTTTTGAAAATCCGCCTGTGGCTGGTTAAAGTTGAGCCTTTTCACACTGGGTTTTGGAGAAGGGGGTCTCTGCCACGTAGAAGAATGAGACGGTGGCCTGAGGAGCTCCAGACTGCTTCTGCTTCCTACTCTCCTTAAAGGCTGAGGGGAGGGAGGCCTTTGGGAGTTGTTGTTGTTACTGACTGTGTAATCGAATTTCCTCATAGGCAAGAGAGGTGCCGACTCTAAGGTCTCCATCCCTGCTAATTTATGGCCAAACTTTTTATAGGACGGCTCAATAAATGGATGCCGGTCATGTGATTTCTCCTGGGGGATGTCAAAACGTCTTACAGAGGGCTGTGGAGAAGAGTGATGAAAGCTCTGTCTCTCTGGACTCCTACACTGCCTGCTAAGTTTCGGGGAAGAGGTGGAACTTGGCATGTCGCCGTGTCTAATTGATGGCTGAGGGGAAGGTGGCCTCAGAGGCCCGCTCTCACCAAATGACAAAGATGTTGCCCTCCTTACTGGAGAGGGCGTGGGAGGCCTGCCCTTCACCTCGCTCCCACGGTGTTTTAAAATGGGTTTTGGTTGCGTGAGGGATCTTTGTAAGAACTGCCCTAGGGGGCTCCCACATCCTCGCGGAGAGAAGCTTTGCAAATGCGCCCCCTGGACATTGCCTTGCTGGCCACCAGGGTCGAACCTGCTTCCCATTGACTTTGGAGAGTGAGGCCTTGGAAGCCGGCTGCCATGATCCTGGCCAACACGGCCGTATGTCACTGAGGGTTGGGGATCCCCAACACTGAACTGGGCAAAGGGAGGCGCCAGCGGCTCGTATTCACCGTAGTCATCCTCATCTTGATCTACGCCGGCAAGGGAAATATGCGGAGAAGGAGGGAGGGGAACATCAAGTTTGTCTCTGCCAAATAGCTTCACCTGAGGCCTGGGGAAGAGCCTGAACTTCCTGTTTAACGACAGTTTAGAAGGCAACGTTTCCTCGATCCCCTGCTGCTCAAAGAAGGAAGAATTAGGGAGCATAAAAGGGTAATCTCCATTGTCATCCGCCAACTCCTCTGGCTCATCCATCTCCGTTATATCGTCCAAGGGATACGCATAAGGGTTATAGGAAGACTGAGCTGGAGGGTCCCATTCGTATTCGCTGTAACTGATTTCATGCTGAGGGGAATAATCATCCAGATAGCCCATTTCATCTACCCTCAGGTTGTCGGGCCCTCCAGAAGGACCATATCTGTCTTCAAAAGAGCTGTATGGCCCTGTTTGCTCTTCGTAGTAATCCATATCGCTCCTATATTGGTCATAGGGTTCATATGGTGAATAGCCGGAAGGTGACTCATAATCCTGGTCTTCATAGTCGTAGTCGTCAGACTGGTTTGGCAGTGGATCATCGTAGTAGTCCATGGGCTCTTCATAAAGCTCATATTCTTCTTCCATATCATATCCAGGGTCGTCCTCGTAATCAGATACCCTTCTGTTATGAAAGTCGTGTCGGTCAGTTGGTGCCTGGAGGTAGCGTTCCTCCTCAGGGTAGCCATACTGAGCTGGGGCCTGCGGGTCGTAAAAGCTGCTGTCACCCTGGTAACAGTTGTAATAGTCCAGTGGGACTGCAGGGCCCTCATACCCGCTTGGCCCGGGCTGTGAGAACCTCCCAGAGGGCTGCCTCACAAGGCCGCCATGTTCAAAATTTGGCTGGTAGCCATATTCCTCTTCCCCTTGACCATAGAGCCTCCTGGCTCCAGAGAACCTTTTCATGTTGGCTCGGTGCCTCAGAATCTCGTCCTCTGACGGGAAGGGGAGTTTCTTAGCTCCAATCCTAGAGAGCCAGGCCTCATTCATGGACCTCTCATTGTAGGTAAGCCTGGCCCGTTTGGACAGGAACTTTCTTGTCAGCCAGCTGGTGGCGGCAGCAGCTTTGCTCAGGATCTGAGCCCGGGGTTTGAATTTCTCTTTCGTTCGCCTCCGGCGGAAGAGGCTGCTGAAGAACCCACCCTCCTCCTTAGGTTTCTCGCCGCCCAATCCCAGCCGTATCAGCAGGAAAGAGGGCTTTTTCGGGTTGCCACTGGCCTCCTCTTTCTTCTTCTTCTTCCCTATACTCTTGAAGCGCATCATGAGGTTGGAGGTGGATTTCAGCACTGCCTTGTTCTTCTTCATCTTCTTCTTCGTGCTGTATTTATTCAGCCCCCAGAAAAACCGGGAGGTGTTCTTGAACTGGCCCTTCTTGGAGCGCTTCAGGCCTAGCCTCTTGAAGCCCATGAAGAGCTTGGATGCACTCTTCAGGCTCTTCTTCATTTTGGACTTGGGCGGTTCCACTTCCCTCCTAGCTAGACCAGCCATAGCCTTGGTAGCCCCTTTCAGCTGAGCCTTGGCATGCTCCTTCTTTGCCCCCTTCTTCTTCTTGGCATCATCGCCCGCCAGCCCCATCACCAGGTGGGAGGCACCTTTGAGGTGCAGGTCCTTCTTCTTTTTCTTTGCAGAATAATCTTCCTCCTCCTCCTCTTCCTCCTCCTCTTCCGACAGCACTTTTTTCCCTTTCCCCTGCTTCTTACCAGCCATGGCTTTGGAGGCCTCCTTTTTGTCCTTCCCTTTCTTTTTCTTAGGGTCTTCCTCACTGTCCTCATCTTCGTCCTCCTCCTCCTCCTCCACCATCTCACTCTCCTCATCACTGTCTTCCTCGGCATTGCTCTTCGTTAGTTCAGAGTCCGAGGCCTCCTCCGACTCACTGAGAACCTCCTTCTTCCCCTTCTTGGCATCCTTCCCCTTCTTCTCATCCTTCCCTTTCCCCTTTGCCACTTCCTTCCCCTTCCCCCCTTTGGCATTGCTCTTTCTCCCCTTGACCTCGTCCTTGCCCTTCTTGGCATTGCCACCCTTCTCAGCGGTCTTTTTGGTCTCACCTTTTTTGCCACCCATGCTCCTGGTGTTTCAGGCTCATACTCTAGCCTCCAGGTGCAGCCGTGCCATACGTCACCCACGATCCTGAGTATAGGTGTGGGTTATAACAGTGTCCCCCTGGGCGGTCAATCCCACAAAACCAGGCAGCAGCAAGCCTTCAAAGCCAAACCTTCATGCTGCCCATGCACATTCGTGAGCCAACTGTAACGTCTTCCCAGCAGCAGAAGGAAAGCTTTTCTGCATTGCTCCGAAACAAGGGCATGCAGTGCCAGGAGCTAGTGCTCGTATACAGGGCTTGGTTTTATTTACCGTTGCAGGGTTTCAGTGAGACAGAGCAGTTCTCCATCCTTCCCCTCCTAGGCTTAGTCGTTCCTTCTTAGTCCCCCCTACTGCACTTTAGAATGTGAATGCAGTGTCCCACCGGTGATGAGAACATCCCCTGATACTTGCAGCTGCATCCTCTGGGAGACCCTGCTTCATCCTTCCACTGGGAAGTCCCCGGTCCTGGCTCTTAACATTCCATAACGACTCCTCGGTCAAAATGTCTCATCCCATCCTGCGATGCACCTTTCTGCCAGGCACGGGGAGTTAAGAACTCAAGTTATTGCGACTGTTCTGCTAGACTGTAACTGTATCTCCTTGGCTCCTGGCCGTATGAATAATGCAAGTGGGCTGCCCTGCTTCCACTCAGAGACTCTTCCAAAGGAGACAGAAGAAGCGAAGGAAGAGAACTCAGAAATGGCCTCTGGCCAGCGCTCCAAATGCACTGGCCACAGCAATTGGAAGATAAATCTGGATGAAGGCAAAGAGTGGAAACCATTCTTCTTAGAGGGTGAAATTCACATTCACCGCTAGCAACCTACGCCTTACGTCACCCAAAGGGCTTCAATCAGATAAAGTGATGTGTAGTCTCTCTGCCTAGGGGGTGTATTTTCTCCCAGACAGCATAGGTCTTCTGTTGGTTTTCTCCCCACAGTATTGATCCCCACCAGGGATATCCGCATTAAAACAGGGGCTCTGATTCTCCTCTTGCTCACAGTGCCATAAATCAGGAGTAAATCAGGAGTCACTCGGAGACATACGTGTTCCTAGTGGGAACAGTGTCAGGAGCTTGTCTGCCTCTTTCTCCACCAGGCCAGGAGGCTACATTTACGTGTCAAAATTAGGAGACAATGATCCTGTTACAGAGGGTGGGCCAGATTCAACTTTCATCTACACTGGGGACGGTTGCTGGGGTTGCTCTAACGTAGCTGAGAGCACGACCTCGGTTCAGGAATAAGCAGCAGGGATGGGTGAAATCTAGCCTGAAGACCCTGTTCTCATCCATCATCTTAGCCATTGACAAGGGGAGAACACAAAGGCACAGTCTTCGAATAGGACCTTTCCCATGAGATGTCGGTGACTCGCTCATGTTAAGAAAGCTCAAGTCCTTCAGAGCCAAATTCTGCTCTCACGGCCACGCACCTGCTGACTCCAGTAGGACTGCCTGGGTGAGAGACCTTCACCCTGCGATTTCTTTTTAACCTTGCAAATCTGACAACTGTGGTGAAATTAACCCTCAAGAATAACTGATAAGCATGTGGGTTTTCAAGGGAGCCAATGAAAAGAGCAGGACGGGACATCCTGGTTTATAGAGGGCAGGACCTTCCATCGGGGAGCCTGAATTCCACAGCGTTAGTGACACTGGATCTCCAGCCTTCTCAAACTGCCTAAGGGGACATTGGCGCAAGCAGGCCAAAGGCAATACCATTCAGGGGGATTCAGGTGAGCTCCAAAGTCAATAAACCACAGAGAAAAGGACGGGAGGATTGGAATGATCATAAGCCGCTAGGCACATCCACGCAGCTTTCCGCTGACAGCCTGAGCCCTACAGCAGTTCACATCCCAGGCAGCCTGCACTGACGAGGCAGCTGTCCGCAGCCTGCACACCTGCTAAACGCATGAGCTGCTACAGCTGTGCTTGCACTAAACCTGCCTGGCGGGGGAGGGGGACTGTGACAACTCATAGCCTGTGTGTGGATCAGGCACGAAGGGGGCCCCATAACATACACTCGCCAGTGGATTACACGTGCAGTTAGCAGGGGGATGCAGGAATGCGATCGTGCATGTTTGCTTGTTGTGTGCACAAGATTGTCAGTGAAAGGGCAGGGGGATGTGTGGCGTGCCCGCACGTGACTAGTGTGTTTGCATGGCTGGGGCGTGCACAGGGACAGCAACTGTGGAATGGGAAATCAGAGCCCTGCAAGCATTTGCAGCCGAGCCCTGTTTTCCACCCCCCAGTTTCCCCATCGCCCCCTGCAGGACAATGGGGATAATGCATCCGAAGAAGTGGGCTGTAGCCCACGAAAGCTTATGCTCTAATAAATTTGTTAGTCTCTAAGGTGCAACAAGTACTCCTGTTCTTTTTGCGGATACAGACTAACACGGCTGCTACTCTGAAACATGTGTTTTAAATTTACTTCCCAAGCAGGGTGGAAAGAATACAGAGATCCTGCCACCACCACATGGTCTGTTCTGGAGGACGCTGGTATCTCCTCTAGCATAAGGCAGGCCCTAAGGGCAGCCAGGAAGCCTGGCCAGCTTTCTGCTGGATGGTATAATGCTGCGGATGATTTCTGAACCCTCAGTCTCTGCCAGCTCCCTGTGACATTAATATCACTCCACGGCAAGCCCTGCAGCATGTTTTCTGTGGCCAGTAGCAAATGGCTTAATAGCACCCAGCACTGCTGTGGTTTTTCTATCCCTTCCCCAGGAATTTCAGGCCCCGAGGCCCTTTCTAAGACCCAGAGGTCTGTGCTCCTGGCTCAGGTTTCATAAGGAAAGCAAAGGAGCACATTTCATATCGGAGCGCGACTAACTTGAAATCAGACACTCAAATCTTCCCCAGCCTTCGTGTTCGCTGCGCCGCTCTTATTGCAAATCAGGAGGGCTGCTCTCCTGTGAATTCAGTGGCGGGGGAGGCCCAGCCATGCCTCCTTGGGCCGACGAGCAGCGACCGGGCTTGCTTTTCAGCCAGGCAAAATCGTGCTGAGGATACTTGTTTGCTTTGCAGCATGCTGCCTCCACTCCCAGATCCCCGCGTAGTCAACTCCGCTCCCCCAGTGACTGTTCCTACAGCGCAATGGGCAGCGCTGGGGGAGACGCATTAATAGGTGGGTGCGCCGGAGCGCTCAGGGCCGTGTATGTGGCGCCCTCTGCTGGGAGGACACCAGTCTTAGGCTTTTTTCCCCTTTGCAATGAGGAGAATTGATCCCCACGGAGACAGCAGGGAGCCCTGTTTTCACCTGCAGCCCTTCCTGATTGACCCCTCCTGAGGCTCTTAGGCCCAGAGCCACCAAGGTATTTAGGCTCCTAACTGCCACTGAAATCAATGGGCATCAGGAGCCTAAATCCCTTGGTGGATCGGGGTCGCAGGCGTTACTCACTCCTAGCCTTCACTGAAGTGTGGCCTTGGGTGTTTCACCTGAGTAAAGGCCACCACCTAAAGGGCCAAATCCTCAGCTGGTGTAAATCCACGTCGCTCCACTGAGGTCAGAGCTCCGTCACTTTACACCAGCTGAGGATCGGGCTCGTTAAGGTTTGGACTTCACTCAGGATTCTGAAGGACAATTTTGTGCCTCTCTATGTCCATCGCTGATCTCCAGACCCAAACCCAGCCAGGCTGTGCTGCTTGCCGGCTCGCTGAAAGCCACCCAGCCAGCGAGCATCAGCTGACAGCAGCTCAGGAGGAAGGAGACTGATTAAAAGCAAATGAGCCTTTCATTGCATTCAGGCCTCTCTTACCCAAGCTTCCTAGGGTCAGACAGCTGGTCCTGCTCCAGCTGACCTCAATGGTAAACAGCTCCCATTGACTTAAGGGTTCAGGATCAGGGCCTGTTGAACAAATGGATTCTTGACTATTTGAGCAGGAGTCACAAACAGGCCAGCTCCTCGGGGTGTGTACATGGCAAAGCTCAATAATGGAGCTACGCCAATCTAGGATCGGTGCAAAATCTCACCCCTGCCTAAAGCCCCGGGGAAAAATTCACAAAGAGAACGAAAAATGACCTTTTCTGGAGAGATCTGAAGGTGAGCGCTGCGGAGCTGGAAAGCTGGTCTCTTTCACCAACAGAAGTTGGTCCAATAAAATGTATTACCTTGCCCACCTTGTTCTAGGGAGAGAGAGAGAGAGTGTAGAGCAGTGTTACCAACTCTCACAATTTTAACAAGTCTCACAATCATTGCTGCTTTTTCTTAAAGCTCCAGCTCCTGGAGTCATGGGAATGTGAGAGAATCTTGGCTTGTGATATTACCTCGCCTACCTTGTCTTGTAGGGAGAGAGAGAGACAGGGTGTAGGGGTGTGTATGTGTGTGGGTATAGCGGGGTGGTTACCCCGCTCCTGCCTGGAAGGGCTTAAAACAGCCCTGGCAGAGGGCTGCAGCTCTAAAAGCTGGGCTGATTGGGGAAGTAGCCACAGCTGGGCCACGCCCCAATCAGGCCACAGCTGGCCTGTATAAAAAGGCTGGGAGCCAGAGGCCTAACAGTCTCTCTCTGTACTTAGAGAGAGAGAATGGCCTGGCTGCAGAGAGCTAGACATAGGGTACCTGTCTGGAGCAAGGCTGGGGAGCTCCAGGCTGCGGCCTAGTAGGAGGCCAAGGGGTACTGGGAGTTGCAGAGGGCAGCCCATGGGTAGGCCGAGGCAGCAGGTCCAAACCCAACCTTGCCTGTGATGAGTGGCCTATACTGCAGTCTGCCTCAGGAAGTGGGGGCTAGTTGGTGACTGGTAGTGGCCTTATTCTGAGGTGGGGTAGGGATAGTGGGTGGGGGTTCCCTGGGGAGGGGAGACCCTAGTACTGAGGGGTGTACTGCCAGAGGGCAGCACCCCAGATACAAGGGCACCGGGGTCCGGGAGGGACACGGGGGCCAGAGGACAGGTGGATCACTGGCCTGCAGGGGGCGCTCCAGGATGCTGGAAGAGCTAATTCCCAGAAGAGACCAGCAGGAGGCGCTGCAGGGGTGAGTCTGCCCCTTTACAGTGGGTTATACACAAGGAGTGTGTGTGTGGTGTGTGAACGCAGAGTGTGCGGGAGGGTGATACAGGGGGGAGTGTGGTGTGTGAATGAATGTATAGTGTGTATGGGGGCGGTGGTGCATACGCTCACACTGGTGGTTGCCCTTTTCCACCTTCTTCTATTCATGACTCCCCCACCAATCCTGCAGCTTGCTGCCAGCATCAACTATTAATGACGGACCTGGATTCGAGTGGCTGCAAATTCATGAAAATTTAAGCAGAGATGTTCTAAATTTGTCATTTGTTTCACCCATCTGGATCACCTTCCCACCGAAAAGACACTCAGAGCCACAGTCAGTCGCCTTTACACTAGATTTCAAAGCTGGCCAGCTCTCCTACCCCTGAGATCTCGTCGGCCAGCCAGTATTTTACACGTACAACTGCTGAATGCTAAGTGCCAAGGACATTATCTCCAGGCACGCTGGTGATTTACATGCAAACAGGACATTTTATGAAATGTACGAGCACGTGGACAATAGAGTTTTGTACAGAATCAAGGGAAATCAAGACACCATTCCTTAACGTGAACTAACAGCTTCTATGCAGGGGTTTGTGGCCACTTGATCTGGGACACTGCAGATCCACTAACCACCCCGCTCCCCAGCCTGCTCCCAACCCCTCTCCTTACGCTGGCTGGAGGAGAACCCAGCTTCACCATGCAACCAGACGGTGGAATTCCTGCCTGCCCCTATTGCACTGCCACCCTTCCAACCTGCTGCACACCAAACCCCCATGATCCTATTGAACTGGAGCCTTCTGCAGCCCCTGCTGGCTGGCTTCTGGTTTTCCTCTGTGCACAGTGAGGCAGTGCCTGTCATGGGTACATCCCCTGGTTTTCTGATGGTCTATTTTACATGGTTGTTGTAAAGAATGAACAGAGGAAACAAGGCTGGAGCATTGCCAAGTGGCTGCGTTAAACAAAGACAGGGCAGGCCCATGCAAAAAAGTCAGCCTCAGTGTTGCCAACCCCAAATACTCAAAAATGATGGGATTGGTTTAATAATCATAAGATTATTTTAAAAATTGAGTTCTTTTTATTTGCTCTCTGGTTGGTGAGCCTTTAGGGTGCACTGGCTTCACCTTTTCACGCTGTTTTCAGCACCCATGAGGGCTGACACTTTAAAAAAAAGCCAAGAGTCTCATATATTCCCATGACTCCAGGAGCTGGAGCTTTAAGAAAAAGCAGCAATGATTGCGAGACTCATGTTAAAATTGTGAGAGTTGGTAAAACTGCTCTATACTCTGTCTCTCTCTCTCCCTAGAAGACAAGGTAGGCGAGGGAATATCTTTTATTGGACCGACTTCTGTTGGTGAAAGAGACCAGCTTTCCAGCTCCGCAGCGCTCACCTTCGGATCTCTCCAGAAAAGGTCATTTTTCATTTTCTTCTTGAATTTTTCCCCTGGGGCTTTAGACAGAGGTGAGATTTTGCACCGATCCTAGATTGGCGTAGCTCCATTATTGAGCTTTGCCATGTATACACACCGAGGAGCTGGCCTGTTTGTGACTCCTGCTCAAATAGTCAAGAATCTCTTTGTTCACACAGGCCCTGATCCTGAACCCTTAAGTCAGTGGGAGCTTTTTACCACTGAGGTCAGCTGGACCAGGAGCAGGCTCCTATGCCAAATGCTGACAGACCCTAGGAAGCTCTGGGTAAGAGAGTTCTGAATGCAATGGAAATGCCACTTTTCCCCAATGCACGGGGTCTGCATTGCAGAGAGCTCATGCCGGGACTCTGTACTCCCTGCTCTGTGGAGCATTGATCCATGGTATGTGTCTATGTATGGCCATGTGTACAGAGAAGGCTGCTGGTGGGTTGGAGGAGTAGCAGGGCATGGGCAGCGGATCCAATAAGTGCCGACCCACTAGACCTGAGCGCCGCACTAGGGGAGTACCGAGGGCAGGGCTCCTCACGTCTCCTGTAACAATGATAATCTCTCTTAGCAGCTACCACCATGCAGGGAGTTGAGTTCCTTACCCACCTGCAGGAACACTTTGCTTACCTGCAAATCTGACATCAGGAATTATAACATTCAAAAACCAGTAGGAGAACACTTCAATCTCTCTGGACACTCAATAACAGACTTAAAAGTGGCAATTCTTCAACAAACAACTTCAAAAACAGACTCCAACGAGAAACTGCAGAACTGGAATTAATTTGCAAACTGGACACCATCAAATTAGGCCTGAATAAAGACTGGGAGTGGATGGGTCACTACAAAAACTAATGTCCCCCTGCTGATACTCACACCTTCTTGTCAACTGTTGAGAATAGCCCACTTCCACCTTCATTGAATTGGCTCATTAGCACGGACACCCCACTTGGTAAGGCAACTCCCATCTTTTCATATGCTGTGTATGTATACCTCCCTACTGTATGTTCCACTCCATGCATCTGATGAAGTGGGTTTTAGCCCACGAAAGCTTAGGCCCAAATACATTTCTTAGTCTCTAAGGTGTCACAAGGACTCCTCGTTGTTTTTGCTTACCGAAATTCAACATTTACCCACAGATCTAGTATGGCAGCAGCCATGCTTGCCTTAAGTGTTGGCCAATTGTATATGTCAGTGTGGCCCTTTGCAGGACAGAATATCTGACCTGTTCAATAGATTGTGTCACCATCTAGAGGCCACAGCCTGCTGAGGCTACAAATCCTACGCAGCTAACAGTGATTTGATTTGGGTCAAATGGCTTTAACCTGTGTTTTTTGGAGCAAAGGTCCTAAGTTTTGTCTCCAATGCTGCACATGAGCCATTTGGCTAGCAATGGCAATGTCCACTGAATGGACCACGTGGCTTCCTTACACATTTAAACTCATGGTCTCATTTCACATAGGCCACCAAACAGCCGTCAGATGGGTCTCTACAGCCCCACACTGGGTTTGATTGGGTGAACTACAAATCCCCGTATTAATGCCCGGACCCAGCTAGCCTCCCTTACATTGTTATTTTGAGCACAGAGCTGGGAGACCTTTTTCATATGAAACTTTTTTTGGCAAAAAATAGAGTTGGTGACATCAACATACATTGCGAATTTGTGCCAGTTTCAGCAAAAATTTTTTTTGGTTTAAAAAAAAAAAAGGCCAAAAAGTCAAAACGTTTCAATTTTTTTTTTAAATTACTTTTAATTTCAAAATTTCTTTTAAAAAATGCTCTGTGCGCCTGCCCCACACTGGGCTCTAAGGGGTTAATAGAGCCCTAGGGTGGCAGAGAGGCAGCTGATCAGAGAAGGGTTGAAGGGAGCAGCCAATCAGGGCCAAGCAGACCCATTTAAAAAAGGGAGCTGCAGGGCAGAGGAAGGCAGTTCTCTGCTGGGAGCCCAGGGAGGAAGGACTGTGTCTCTGGAGGGCTGAGAGACCTGCAGGCACCCTGGACAGAGTAGTGCTGCTAGCAGGGACTGGGGGAGTGAGAGACAGCTCCTGGCTGGCTGATGGGGTTTGCAGGCTGAGGCCCTGAGGCAAGGGCAAAGAGAATACCAGGGGCCACAAGGAAGTGGCCAGACAATTTGTTGCAGTAGCCACTAAGGGAAATGGCTGAATAGTGGACTGCAAGTCCCCTGGAATGGGGGAGCACATCCTGTGACACAGCCAGAGGACTGTGTCGCTGAAGAGGATGCCGCCGTCCTTGGAGAGACATGGGTTATAGAGCAAGAGTGACGGCGGCAAGGCACCACCCGAAGAGGGCACACTACCATGCAGAGCTAATTCCCAGGACAGCCAGCAGGAGGCGCCGGAGTGGTGCCAAATCAAACCAAAACATTTTGTTTCGGGTCAAATTAAACTTTTTTTTTTTTGACCTGAAACAAACATTTTTTGACTTTTCGATTCGCTGAAAAGGTGGGTTTTGGTTCTACCTGAAACAATTACCACCCCCCCTCTCCGTTTTTTGGAGTTGCCAGCAAACCGAAAAATCCATTATTCTCCCAGCGCTATTTGATCAATGTTCTCTCTGTGACTGAGTGGTGGGTTAAAGCAAGATCTGTATTTAGGATCAGCAGAACTCAGAGAAATCAAGATTAAGCTGATTTCTGCCTGTTACCCTTCAATATAATTCGATCACAAAGACTGCAGCCTAGGGAATATTTTTAGTGAAGGGAAACAGAAGTCATCTGGACTCAGCTGGAATAGGAGGCTCCTGTGGAGACACCTTTAATTTCGTGCTTGGAAGCTCCGGCAAGGAGGCATCGGTGGAGAAGGTTTATCAAAGGCAGAGGATTAGCATAGCTGCAGAAAAGCAAGGGCATGGACCAGGGAATAAAATGGCAGCTGGGGACAGACAACCTGGGAGTGCATCTGTGCAGATAATTAGATATCAGTACAATCTCTGTAGGGCTGATATTAAGACTAATTCAACCAAAAATTATCATTTGACTCTAACAGACTCCAAGACTTCAACGGGGACAGGAGCGTGTCCTAAGGGCTTGTCTGCCCTACGGGGTCTACAACGGCATAGCTGGAGATCTGCCACGGTAACACCACAGTGTAGACGCCTCCTACAGCAACAGAAGGGGTTTTCCCATCGCTGTAGGAATGCCACCTCCCCAAGCCACGATAGCTAAGCTGGGTCAACAGGAGCATTGCATTCCCTCCGTCGACCTAGCCACGGTTACACCCGGGGTTAGGTTAGCTTAACTACGGCACTCGGGGGGGTGAATTCTTCGTAGCTATGTCAATCTACATTTGCAGTGTAGAGCAGGCCGAAGGAAGGGGGGCGGTGAGCTGGGGAGTTGCTCCAGAGCAGTGCTTGCTGTGCAGGGGGCACTGTATCTTGCATGCCCCTAGATTTACGCTTCTTAAAGGGACACGCTCAAGAGTCCGAGGCTGGAAGATCGACCTGATCCTGCAAAGCCAGCTGCTTGCCGGGCTGCAAACACCAATCTAAACCACACCAAGGCACGGCTTCCCGAGACTCTCAGTAACCGGTGCTAGGCCCTGCCCTAGGGGAAAAGGCCTTGGTGCCTGGAGAGTGCAGCCAACCTAGTGCACGGCACATAGCGACAGACAGAGCTGCACAGACACCTCCTCACCCGGCGGGACCGAGCCGGAAATACAACTCCCACAAGAGTCTGAGTCTGCCTCCACTGCAAACCCAGCTCGGTGGCGACTGGAAGGTATGTCCCCCCCCCCCCCCCCCGATACCTGCCTACTGGCCCTCCCTGTGCAAAATGAGTGTGCCAAAATGAGCCCAGTCAAATCCACCCTCACAACCGGCAATAACTGGTCCCCTTGTTAGCAGCTGCAGTAGACAGGCCAAGCGTAGGATGGGGCATGGAGACCCACAGTCCCTCTGATGCCTGCAGGTGAGCCCTATAGCTCAGGGCTGAGGCTCCAGGGCAGGGTGCCTGTCTCTCAGCACACAGTGAGGTGGCCCACGCTCATGTTTTCTGAATAAAAAAGGGACTTATCTCCAGCGCTCCAAGGATTTCCCATCAGCCTCCCGGCCAGGGGCGCAAGGAGGGGGGGGAAGGAGGCCCAGCCCCCCGCCCCCTCCAGGCCACAGATGCCAATCAGCCCTGCCTGAGGTTCTCTGGGGCTTGAACCCCAGAGCTGCACCCTGCAGGGGTCTGCAGAGAAACACTGGCTGGGTGGCTTCATGGCGCACGCGTGGTGTGTGGGATCGTGGGCTCCGCCTGAGGCTGCCCTGGCCCAGCATGGAGCTGCTCAACAGCTGAGCTTTCCTCCGTGGCTGTGAGGGCGGCCGAGTCTGCAGCGCAGCGTGCTGGAGCGATCCAGGCCATTGATCCAGCACGGTGACCCATGGCTCTGAGGTGGGGACAGGTCAGGTGGGAGGAGCTGGGGTGGACGGAGGCTTGAGGAGATGATGGTCCCTAACAGGGGAAGCCTCCCATACCTCTGTGCTTCCCCATCAGGCGCTTGGCCCTGGGGAGACGCACACCCCCAGCCCCCTCCTTAGGAAAACCCTGGCTTGCCTGTCAGCTGTGGCCGGACAGGGGGTTCTGTGACTGTGGGGCCCTCTGCTGCCCACGCGCACATCTGGGCAGAGTTCCTTGGAGGACTCTGTGTCAGAGCAGCGGGCGT
The DNA here is from genome assembly GCF_002925995.2 of Terrapene triunguis. Taxonomy (NCBI): domain Eukaryota; kingdom Metazoa; phylum Chordata; order Testudines; family Emydidae; genus Terrapene; species Terrapene triunguis. The sequence continues at coordinate 6,905,336 of NW_020664444.1, forward strand.
TGTCCCGACTCTCTGCTCGCTGTCCCCTTCTGCTGCCCACATTTTGGCCCTCTGACCTGCACCCTGTGAGGTTTTTGTCCCCCAAACTCAGCCGAATTCTGAGTTCTGTCAGTGGCCTCTCCCTCCTCAGAGGGGCTGGGGCCTTTCTATGTTCTGGTTGGCTCCGCCCAGGATTTAAATCCGCCAGCACATTTCCCAAGCACCAAAGCGCCATGGACAATTTAAATTAAAGGCCCAAATTTAATTCAAACTCAATTTAAATTCCATGTCCAACACCATCTTTTTTTTTTTTTTTTAAGGGGGCGGAGGAAAGGGACTCCTCATGGTGGACTATGACTGGTATTCGGTCTAGAGAAAACATTCTGACGAGAAGTAACTACACAATGAAGATAAATCAACTCACCTTAAAGCCAGACTGAGTTCAATCCCATCGAACTCTCCAGCCAGCCACACCTGACATGCAAACCAGGATGCAATCGCCTTGATGCTTTAGGCTGATTACAGTGCAGGGCAGATAAAAGTGGCCTTTGGACTGCTTGGGTTTGAGACAGGGACATAGCACCCCCTTCCTGTGCTAGATGGTGGGGGAAGAGGGCGGGGGGCTATGCCAGCAGATATAGGGGACACCAGCCATTGGGCAGAGAACAGAGACTATTCCACCTTCCCCAGGTCAGATGTCATACTGATCAATTGCTGAGAACAATAAATGCTGCCCTGCCTTGAGAAGCAAGAGGATCATTGCCCGTCAGGACCAGATTAAGGCAGGGAGACTCTAGGCCCATGCCTAGGGCCCAGCTGCTGGAGTCATGTGATCAGTTCAGAATCTCAGTTTCATTTAAAGAAAAAGTTATGTTTCTATCCCTCAAGGGAAGCAAAGAAACACTCTGTTCACATTTTAGTTTAGCAGACACCTGCCTGAGTCTGCAGACAGCCACTCCAACTGCTCCAAGAGAAGTGAAAACTGCCCAATTTAGCTGAACTCTGTTGCCATCCTAAGAAGGGGCGGGCCACAGCAAGGGGGTCAGTGTGGCTTGTACCTATGGCGCCAGATTGCCTTAATTCTGCCCTGGTAGTGATAACTAAAGGGGGAAGGGTCTGACAGCCTGCCTAGCCAGACGCTGAGTTATCAGCAGGCTGAGCCCAGACTTGCATACGGAGGGAGAGGAAATGCGCTCTCTGCAATCTAAGAGCTCTGTGACTTTCTTGCACCTAACCCTAGGATCCAAAGCCCGCTAAAGTCAATGCAGAGATTCCCCTGGAGTCCAAGGGGCAGGGATCAGGCAAGCCATGGCTGGAGCTCGGGCTGGATTTGTTCTGTATATCCTCGCTCTTCTTAACAGATCCCGTTTTAATGGGTCTCCAGCTGCTGGTTGGGGAGTGCCATGCAGAGCACTCCAATGAGGAAAGGCCCTCAATCCCCAAAGTCAGGGAAGGAAAAGGGGGGCCTAGACCCTCCCATCCCCCCTCAGGGCTCTGGGTCCAAAGGAGCATGGACAAAGGAGCCTCTCCCCCATACCGAATTTGTGTTGCTAGCAGGACTGCTTCCATTGGCCCTCTCAAACTGAGCAGAAGTGGGTGGAGGTGAGTGGGGTAGACAGATGCATCATGCCAGGACAGGGCCACTTTCCCACCTGCAAACCTTGGCAGCATCCCATTAATCAACCCTCCCCAGGGTGGTGGCTGCAGTGTCACTGCTCAGCATTTGTGGAGATTAGGGGACATCAGCATGCGGGCAGGGGACCGGACTCGATGACCTCTCGAGGTCCCTTCCAGTCCTAGAATCTATGAATCTATGAATCAGCAGGGTGTATTTGGGCTGTAGGACAGAGACCACATGCTGGGCTGTCTAATCCGCTTAGCACATGGGGCTGGCTGGCAGGTGTCACAGTAAGGATACAGGGGGGAACAGGCAGGGTTTACCAGGAGCTGTTTCTCACTGGATCTTTGCAGGTGTGAGAATTGGAGGACACAGAGGGATCAGAGGTCACTACGGGCCACTTTGTGATGGACAGGGTGGGACTTGCTGTATTGACCAGTGCCTAGAGTCAGGGATAGTCAAATAATGGTCTCTAACACCTCACTGCAGTACCACAATGGTGACACCCATTAAAGGGTTAATTTAGTGCCCTAAATTGCCAGGGCACAGGGCACTGCCCTCAGGGTAGGTCCGGCCAATGAGAGTGTTTTCTAGCGGTAGTGATTCTACCTTGTGCTTCATAGGTGGAGGGCAGCGTCACCAACAAACTATGAGTGGAGGTCTGTGACCTGCTGGCAGCTGGAATTAGCTCTCTCCATGCTGCTCCCCTAGTGGCAATTAGCTCCTCATAGAGCAGCTGTTACTTTTCGAAATCACAGCTGGATCCTGTTATACTTCTCCTCCAAATGCAAAACACTTATCGGTCATGCTTCTGGAATCTGATTGGCTAGTGCAGCCAGCCTAACGTTATTCCCAATAACCACCCGCTGCCGTAGCCAATGAGATTCCAGGCTCTTGAATGTGCCATAATGTATCGCATCTTATGGAACAAAACAAGATTGTGCCAGCCCACAAAAGACACAGAGATGCCCTCAGCTTTCATACCACCAACAAAAAAATCACACCAAAAAGTTTACATCTGACCGATGACCTCATCAGAGGCAGCAGTGACACCATAGCCTTGAAACGCGGCCTTGTAAAATGTAAATAAAAACCCAAACGTCTTTTACAGCTGTGCCTGAGATCCCTTTCTGGGCATGCTCCCGACCACGAGCTGTTCACAGCTGACGCGTCCTCATGAAATCTTGTTCTGCACAATCCCTCGTGAAAAGGGCCGTGCCTGAGGTCTACCTGATGGGATAGTCGCCCTAAGCAAATACATGTGATCACGGCACCCTCTAGTGGCTAAGCTGTGCTGCCTTCTTCAAAAGAGGCCCTTCCAGCTGGGTGAGGAATGCTGCCATTGGGCTTCCAAGGGAATTCCAGCTACTCTTCCTTTGCAAAACCCCATGGGTAAGTTAACCCTAGCTAGCAGAACTATTCTCCAAGGTATACCAGGGACTCCTCTGCCCCATTCCCCACACACACACACACCCCACAAAACCCTCCCACACTGGTATAAGCCTCTAGCATCGAGCGCACAGCACGGTCTCTACCTGCCAGAGCACATGACCCTGTGCTCTCAGTCACTGTGCTGTAACTAGGTCTATATGCTGACGCCATCAAACATCTGTTCCTGCAGGGAAGTGCCTCATCTCCTGCGAGCAATGATTTACTTCTCATTGTTGCACTTCTATGCTCTGGGAGACCCCGGCCACAGAGCTGTCTCCCGCCTGGCTGCCGACTAGCAGGAAGCCCTCCCCCAGGGTTGCCAGTCCTAGAAGCCGTCTCCTCTAGTTCTGTCCAGTTGGATGTGATGCAGATCGCTCCGTTGCTGGGTACAGCACCCCGAGATCTGTGAGAGACCCTGCCTGAGCCGGTCACGAAATGCTAAGACTTACCTTCAGGAATCAGAGCCACCGTGCCCCTGCCAGCCACCACGAATTACACCCCTGAGCCAGATACACAGTCCCCATAGCAACCCCCGGCAAATCCGCACTGCCAGAGAGCACGAGGTCAAGAGCCCGTCAGGTGAGTCAAATCTGCCCCCAAAACCAAGGCAACAGGAGGAAGCTAAAAGCCCACAAGGGGCTGGGAGCTTAAAATGGGTCCAAGGTGAAGGGCAGGGTGAGGCCAGCTGACCTAAGGGAGCTCTTCCAGTGCTCTAGCTTCTGTCGCAGGCTGCTTTCTGCCACCACACCTGAGCTCTTAACAACTGGTGCTTCCCCTCAGACATGCCATCTAATCCCCCCAGCCGGGCATGGCCAATGCCAGCTCGCCGGCTGAAAGGGAGCTCTGGCGTCACAGCCGGCAGGAGTAAATAACAGAGACAATGAACTCTGACAAGCCGTGCTCTCCAGCCCACGCTGGGACAGTCCAGCCATTCTCCTCCTCCTCAGGCAGCCGCACAGAGGAGAGGGCTCTGGGACAGCACGGGAGGGCAGGCCCTTGCTAGCCAGCCTTTCACAGCTTCTCCTTTGGGGTGCAAGGATTTCTGTTGTGCGTGGGACCAGTCACCAGTGTGGATCAGATCAGAGGTCCCTCTCTCCCAGTATCCTGTCTCTGACAATGGCTAATGCCTGATATTTCACCACAGCAGGCCGCTGTGGGATAACCTAGTGCTTTTAACGCTGCAACTGGGTTCTGTCCAGGCTTACAGCAGCTGACCCATTAGACCTGCGAAGGGTTAACACGTGAAACAAACAGGTGAAAAGCAGCCCCCTCTGCCTTTGGCTGGGCTTTCCTCCCCTGTGCATTCACACTGGCAAACCCTCTGGGTGCCTCTCTCTCCAGCAGCAGTGGCTGCATCACCGCTGATCCACACAGGAGAGAGAAGAGACTTTCCCCTTTGGCCCCTGGGTGGACAGTTCCTGCAATCCCAAAGAGTTAACTCTTGGAGATGGGGGCATATGGCTACACTGCCCTGCCTGGGGCATTCTCGTGTCTGGCAGCTTGGCAATCCACAGCGCATGGGCTTAGACAGAGGTCAGTCCTTCTCTGCAGTCACGAGAGCCACTTTCAATACCTGGGAAAGGGTTAACTTACCCATGGGTCCAGTTCTCCCTAGTGCTAACGGTGGTGTCGTGCCCTGGGGTATGGTCAGCCTACGAGAGCCTGTTTTGACACTGGCATGTTTGTATTTTGATCCCGGAGTGCTGAGTCCAACTTGGCTGGGCAACCTGGGCACACGGGGAGTGGCAGGGGGTGGTGCATGGATGGAAGCAGAGAGAACTGGTGTCAGCCCTTGCCAGCTGGCTCCCGAGGTTCCCACTGAGCTCCGTGGAATTGGTCTTTCTCTTCATAAAATTGACTCTTTCTTTTTTGAACTCACCTTCGGGCTCTTTGCTGCACTGACTCCAAACGCACCTCTCTTGCTTTCGGAAGTAAGAGAGACCCTGGTTTTAGACTCGCTGACTAGAGAGGAGATGGGAGCCACCCCTGTTTCCATTATAAGAGATCCTGTGCGCTGAATGAGGCAGGGCTCCGGGGGATAAAATAGTACGTGATCATGTCATTAAAGACTGTATCGTAATGCATACGCACAAGGGAACTGAATTAAGGTTGCACAGGCAACTTAATTCTGGCATTTCCTAGCTTTTGAGTGCTTGACTTTGCAACCTTAATAACCATCTTTTAATGTCATTGTTACTGTAATATTAACTTAGATGTATAAAAAAACCAGACATTAGAAACACCTTTCCTGAGCCCTGACTGCCTCTTCCAATAGTTAATGTTCCGTGATCAATCAGATCACATTAACCCATTCAAACCCACTGCCAGGAGATTCCCCACAGCTCTTCTCCACTCAGCAACCAGAGAACCTTTCGGACAGATGGCTCTCTCCCGTGAGCAGCTCCCAGACACCGTCTGCTGTTCAGATCTATATTGTTCTAGAGCATTTTTGCTGGGGGATTTTCCCAGGTGTGGCGAGCAATGTTTTTCCTCAAGAAAGAAAGGGCATTTTCATAGCCCTGAAGGTTGGGATTTTCAAATAAACCTAAGGGAATTAGGTGCCTAGATATTCCAACTCCATTGGACTCGCTCAAAAATCCCAATAAAATGTCTCAGTTGCTGCTTAATCAGGAAACCATTAGCAATGAACAACAGCTTTGTTGACCCTACCAGCTGATGAACCATGCTGCATATCCTGATGAATCAGTAGTTGGTGCACGCACCATCAATTCTTTCTCTCTCAACACACACGCACATACACACACACAGACACAAAACCCCCTGTTTTAATTAGCACTCCTGTAATGGGATGGAGGAAACCATCAGTTTCCTTTTGAATTTAGAAACCTGGGCGAGGAACCAAAGGCACTGGAAGGAAAAAAGAAAGGGAGAGAGAAAGAAACCGCGGTAAGTGATGGAGATTGCCATTGGCACAGCTACCAGAGCAGTTGCCATGGTTTTCCCCAGAAGAGCCATTTTGCTCACCCGTGATAAGGGCCCTCCAGGAGGGAACCAGCTGCCGAGAGATAGGGAGAGGCAGTGGGCAGCTGGCACAGTGCGAGCTCCTGGATCTGCTCCCCCGCAGCTGCCTCTTGTATATGCGCACACAGAGGTTACGCGTCTCTCTCAAACCCACCCACCCCTCAGAGGTTAGACACCCATTCCATGCCTGTTCCCCCCCCCATCACACTCACACACACACACACATCCCTGCTGAATATTGCTCTTCCTCTACTTTCTGTGGCCTTTGTCGTTTCTGTTCACACAGGAAGCCGGAGGCCCAATCCCACCAGACTCCTTAGACGCCCCTTCTCCTGGCCCTTTCTAAATGTAAAGCGCCCACGTGCTCTCCTAAGCTCTCCAGTTGCTTTTCCTCTGGCCCCCATCCCTACAGCACTGGGCACCTGACACACCCCAGTGATTTACCCTCCCCATGCCCCGGCAGGAGACACATCTCATCCTCCCCCTTTCCTGGCATCCCCTAGGCCCCAGCCCTGGGGTCACTAGGCTCCCACTCACAGCAATTGTGCTATCACCGTGTAAGGTGCTGGATATGCTTCAGGCTCCTAAGTAACTCAGGTGCTGTTGTTTCCCCATCTCTAACATGCAGCCCCCAGCTCCTACATAGATTTTAAAATGCTGGGGGAAATGCCTCTGGGGTGAGTGCTAAGGAGTTACACCAGGGGTGAGTTGACACAGCGGGCCACATTCTGAGATCACAGCTGTCAACCCGGAGTAACTTCATTGATTCTTCTGGAGATGCTCTGGATTTGCACCCGTGTAACTGAGATCAGAATCTGATCTCGTGCTCTGAAGTACAGATGGTAATTTCTAGGTATTATACAGGATCAAAAGAACAGCCTCCCTCTCAGCTAGCAGCCTGGACCATCCTGTATCCAATTCCCATAGCTTGTCTTGTCCACCCAACAGCGTCTCCCCAAAAATCCCCCCCACCAATTGCTAATCACAGTGCAACTCCACCCAGGAGAGTGCGCGCTAGTGTCATCAGGGTAGGGGTGATGGAGATGGGGGGGGGCCAAAGGGCCATTGCCCCCCTCATTTTAAAACAGGGGTCCATGCTCCCCACTTTTGACAACCTGAACTCAGCAGGGGCTCATATTTGGCTCAGTTTGGTTGCTTGGCCCCCCATTTTTGCAGTCCTTCCAGTGCCCCTGAGTCAGGGCACCAGGCACTTTAACCACCACATTATGACATGGTGTTAGAGGGCCCCAAGCAGCCACCTAGCAGTGTTAGGAAACGACAGGGAACATGCCCTAGTGTAGACAGAGCCATTCCTTCCCGTGGCATTAAGGCATCAGCCACATGGGACTCTAGGGATAATCTCCGTGAGGATGGAATTAGGAGTGGAATTGCTCTGGCTGCTGGCCTCTGAGACTGCTGTCAAGGTGGAGCCAATAATGACTCACCCCATGGAGACACAAGGTCCTCAGGGGCTGAAATTGCTGGGAGGACGATCAGGGCGAAATGGGGCCGTGTGGCAGCTGCATTTCTTCTGTACACACCTCCGGGGAGGAAGGCATAGCGCTGCAGACGCTTCTCCCACAGCTGACCACCTCCCTGGGGTAAAGCTTGTCGCGGTTATCATAGACACGTATGTCTGCCACTGCCCCCTTAGCAACAGGGGCTGAGACCTCAGCGGGGGACGGCTTCCAGGACCCTTGGCTGAGCCTCGTGGTGGGAGTCAGCGCCTACGCCAGCAGCGCTGATGGGTTCAGAAGTTCAGGAAACTCGATCCGTGTGTGCACCTGCAGGGTGCAGCTATTTTCAGAGCTGTCTGGGTCTGGCCATTTATATCAGACCAAACATGGATGGAAGCTAGATGGAGACTAGGGTGGAGCACCAAGCCCCTGGAAAGCCGCCAAGGCAGCCTTAAAGCTTAAACCTCTGGATACACAGGCACTAAAGAACAATTAGAAACCCGGTGGGTGCTCGGCCATAGGTGCTGGAAATAGGGGTGCTGCAGCACCCCCTGGATTGAAGTGGCTGCCATTATATACAGGGTTTACAGTTTGGTTCAATGTCTCTCAGCACCCCCCACTATACACATTGTTCCAGCCCCCCTGTGCTGTGGGAGAAGACTTTACCCAGAGATTCCCCTATGGAGCGGGTCCAGGAGGGAAAACAGCTACAAAGTCCATTTCACGTAGAATAGCCTAGTGCCCTATATTTGCATCATACTAAAGATTTAAGCTGAGGAAAGGGCTGTCAGCGGGGAGCCGGCGTGGTTTTGGGAAGGGAACTTTCCCACTGGAGCAAACAAAAGAATACCAGTACTTAGCACTCCTGGCTCCCTGCCCTCTACCGACTGCTGGATCTCCCCGCCGCTCCCAGGAGAGGATGTCTCGCCACTTACATTGACATGAGATTTTTTTGTGTCTCCCATCCCAGTAACAGCAGATATTTGTGTTTGCCCCCAATGCAACGCGGCTTCCCCTCCTGCTCTGTCCCAAGCAAAGCCCTGCTCTTGTCTAAGAGACATCCCAGCCTGCGGCCATGGAACTGACCAGCATGTCCCAAATGTAGCGTGCATTGTGATGGTGCCACAGGATCGAATGGGAGAGATCAGGGATGAGCAGGAGAACAGTCTCTGCTGCACGTTTTCAGCATGTCCAAGCACAGGATAGAAAGCCAACCAGGGACAAATCAAGTCACCCCCTCCTCCCCCACCTGGCATTCACACTCAGCACAACGGGGACAATGTTATTGCTTGATTAGAATACCTCAGAGGTAGCAGGGGGATCAATTCATAACGGTTTGAAGGTAGTAAGTTATATATATCGATAGATACAGATATATGCACTAAGAACTGTTACTGACCACGAGGTACTACACTGAAAGGTGCCTTAGAAATACAAATACATGTATCAAGAACAATGACAAGAGACAAGTGAAAGCCAAGTTGGTTTATACCTGAAGGCTGGTGCCCATAGGTGCTGGAACTAGGGGTGCGGGGGGGCTGCAGCAGCCCCCGGCTTGAAGTGGTTTCCATCATATCCAGGGTTTACAGTTTGGTTCAATGGCTCTCAGCACCCCCACAATACAAATTGTTCCAGCCCCCCTGCTGGTGCCACTCGCTTGCTCCTCCCCACAGCTATAACAAAGCTCCCCTTTGATTCAGAAGAGGGCCCAAAACAGCCTCCCAATTAATACACAGGCAAGGCCCGATCGCTTGAAGTATGAAACAAGCTGTGTGAGCTGCGTGTGGCTGCCCCAAGGAGGGAAAAGCCACCACGCGCACACAGAGCACAAGCAGTGCTGAGAGGCAGAGAGAAAGGAAGGAGACTTGCAATACAGTGGAGTTTGCCTTGTCCCACCCCAGCCAGGAACTAACACGTTCCCCTAACACTGTACCTTTCACTGTAGCTGTGGTCCTGAGAGTACCTGTAACCCACACACCCAGTGGCTGCATCTATTTCTCGCGTGGTTCCGAAGCTCCCTGTGTTACAGGTGCAGCCTGGTGTTGTCTCTGCTGTGTGCATACAGGTCAATGGTTACGCACACCTCCGCGCCCATCGTTTGTTCAGTGTCCGCTTGCAGCGTGTTTCATGTTACACAGAGGAGAGCACACTCCCACCTCTGTCCGTGTCCTCTGCCTCCACGGAAAGGATCCTGCTGAAAGGCCCCATTCCCACCTCAATGACAAGCCAGCCGACGAGCAACATCTCAGCGCATCCCGAGCCGGTGGTTTGTGCTGCAAGTGGCTTCCCAGTCCCTACAGGCCACTGTGTAGCCACGGGTTACGGCAGGTTATTAAGGAGAAGTGTTCCTCCACTAGCTACTGCTAACCCTCTGAATGCTAACCTGGTCCAGAGTGACAATCCAAGCACACCGCAAGGGACAAGTTTGTAGCGGGTCACCAAGAAACACCCCCCCAAACCTCACGAACAGTGTCACGTCTCAGACACTCAGAACACCCGCATGCACTCACGCGCCTCGGGTAACTGCAGGGGCAGTTCAGCATTTGCACATGCAAGTACCCGAAATGTAAGTGCCCCATACAGCCCCCACGTCTGCAGGTACCGTTTTGGACCCCTGCTGAAAATCCAGCCCGGTGCACTCCGACAGTCTTGAGAGGGAACCCACTGTTAGGGGTTTGTCCAACGCCCTCACAATGCAATAATACTGCAGCATCCCCAGGAAACATCAAGGCACAAGGGCAGCAAGATCAGATCACTCACTGTCAAGCCTGAACTCGATTCAAGCCAGGAATCTAGGGGTTCCCTATCCTAACGCCAGCTCTCACTGCCCCAGAAAGGAGGGGAGCAAAGGGGGGGGGGCTCTCCCTCTGCCCAGCACCATTCAAGGTGGTTAAAATGACACACTCTGGCCTGGCCTGTGCCCAGGCGGAATTGGAACCTGGGATCCAGGGAATCTAGGATATTCCCCACCACTAAGCCATCCCTCTCCGGCTCGAGCCCCACAGTCACCCTTTCAAACACCTAGCCGGCCCAGCTTGGAGCTTAGGGAAGGATTGTCCTGGCTAGGCAGGAGCTTGTGCAAACACTGGCTCAGGCTCATTTTCCTCCCCTGCGACAGGGAAGAGGTGGGACCTGGGCGTTCCTTAACCATTTATCATGGTGGCCCCATTAATGTGCAGATCCCCGCCCCACCAGCCTGGAGAAGGGCTGGTCAGGCATCTGCCGCCCACCTCCCAGCGACTGGTGGGAGCCGGGCCACAGGGAGAGGTTCCTGGGACAGGGAGGAGAAAAGCAGCTGCCAAGGAGCAGAGATTGAACGGCCAGCGGCGCCGAAGAGCAGGATTACAGCTGAACGGTCATGCCGGCGAACGCCCCCACACGTACCTGCCCTCGCCTCAGCTAGCCGGGAACCAGGCCACGGGCGCAGATGCTCGGTTTCAGGCTGCGGCCCGCCACGTTGGTTTCGGGGGGAGGGGGGCAGCATTTTCTACAGACTTGAAGGTTTCCTTTAAGCAAAGGCTGGCCTGCGGGTGGAGACCAGCTTCTGAGGGGAAAGAGCCGCAGCAGCAGGTTCCGTGTGCTGGGGGGCCTGGGGACAGCGAAGGGGTTCTGAGATGTGGGTTCAGCCAGGCCGTTTTGGCGGGAAAGGCTGAGAACCTGCATTACGAGGGGCTGCACGGAAATGGAGGCGGTGGGGAAGGGTGGAGGGCAGCAAAAGCAGAGACGAATGAGGCGGCCCCATAAATTAGAGAGAGACAAGCCCTTGGGCATGAGAGAGGAGAGGGTTCTAGGCGGCAGTGCAATGGGCAGTTCAGGTTACGGCAGGCCTGAGGCCTAGCAAGCTGGCAGGTGGATGCATGTAGGGGGAACAGAAGAGCTTAGGACAGTGCAGGGTGAACACTAAAGTGCCGTGACCCAAAGGCATCTGAACTTTGCCCAGCCGAGCAGCAGACTGTTACCCAGCCTACAGCATCCCTGGGCCTCCGGGACAGATCCCTACAGCATCCTGAGCTGGCTCAGCCTGTCTCCATCGTCCCATGCTTCAGTCGGGGCGGACATCACGCACTAACCATCCTGCCTGCCCCCTAGATGTCCATCTCCTTTGCCACCCCTGCCTCCGAACCACCTGCAGCTGGGCAGAGGGTAGTGGTGACGGGGCTCCTGTGTGACACGGCGGGAAGGAGACGTAATTCCACCACACAGAGCCATACGGCCCTGGTGGCTTGGCTAGCGCGACGCCACTCACCTGAGTTAAGCAGCCTCGCTCGCCCGCATGCCGCCAAGGCTGCTCTGTGACGATCTACACCTTCCAGATCAGCGCATCCCCTGGCTTTGCGGACATTCCCCTTTGTCAGCCTCTCCTCCAGGGAACCTCACTCCGCCGGACCCAGGGGAACCATGTTTGCTGCAAGGCGGCTGCCGGCTGCTGCCGCTGCCACTCGATGCATATTTGATGATCGCTATTATTCTCATCTCCACTCATGAACGGAGAGAGGGGAGCTAACCTTTCCTGCAGAGGAGCTGGGGAACGAATGAGAGGCCGGGGCAGCAAGCACTGCTCCCCCGGCTGTGCTGATGGACAGAACTGCAGATACCTCCAAGGAGGGAGAAGAGGGGTGGGACAAAACCTGTTAACAGGGAAAAAGGAGGGAACGGTGTAGTCAAAAGAGCAGCTACCTGCCTGGGGCACTAGAAAAGGAAGCCAAACAGACTAGCCCGTCCCACTGCACCGCCTACTGGATGATGATTGAAACAGACACAGGTTTTGGAACAACTGTGCAGGGGGATACAGATACGTGCAGACACTCAGTACCCAACAGTATCTGTCACAATGAACCAGCTTCTGTATGTCTGAGGGTCAGAGAAGAATAGTTTGGGAGAACTCAGCCCAATACAAAAGGGCGGCTAGAAAGGCAGATGTTATATTTTGCCAACATAAAATTAATCCCTCCACATGAACCAGATGTGATCTTTAAACCACTCACTGAGGGCAGGTATTGCCTAATGGGTTTAGCACAGACCTGGCAAGCAGAAGACCTGGGTTTTTAACCCCAACAATAGCACTGACTCACGATGTGAGCGTGGGCAATTCACTCCCCCTCTCTGTGCCTCTGTTTCCCCAGCTGTATAATGGGTATGTTACCTGCCTTTATAAATAAGGCTTTGGAAGTAGCACTGGCAGATGACAGCACTACAGAGGTATTATTATTCACTCACTCCTAGCACTGGAGCGGTGATCCGTATCAAGGGCTGAGTGACCTGTTAGCCAGTTGTGAGAACAGTTTGCGTTAACAGATTGTGGTTTTTATGTTTACGGGCTTGGAGAGTGATGCATTGGGGGGCACCAAAGGGCCTGAATTCAAATCCCACAAAGGGCTGACAACCTTTGCAGTTGGTTGCATTGAGACCACAAGCTCATAGCCTTTCAGGCCAAAAGGGACCATCACGATCATCTTGTCTGCCCTCCTGCAGGTTGCAGGCCACAGAACTTCACCCACCTACTCCTGTAATAGACCCCTAACCTCTGGCTAATTTACCGAAGTCCTCAAACCTTGATTTAAAGACTTCAAGTTACAGAGAATCCACTATTTCCTCTAATTCAAAGCAGCAAGTGCTCATCCTAGAGGATCTTCTCTGCACCTGTTCCAGTTTGAATTCATCTTTCTTAAACCCGGGAGACCTGAACTGCACAGTGTTCCAGCTCATGTCATCCGAGCAAGGCCTAATGCGTCCAGCTTTTCTCCATCCTGAGAGCCCTTTGTTCCCTCTTCAGGATGCCACTTTGGTCTTGTTGCAGTGTTCTCCTCATAGAATCACAGACTGTCAGGGTTGGAAGGGACCACAGGAGGTCATCTAGTCCAACCCCCTGCTCAAAGCAGGACCAATCCCCAGATTTTTACCCCAGTTCCCTAAATGGCCCCCTCAAGGATTGAGCTCACAACCCTGGGTTTAGCAGGCCAATGCTCAAACCACTGAGCTATCCCTCTGCCCTCATCTCAGCAGCCTCCTGAGCCACCTCTGCTACAAGGCCTAGCTTGTTTGGGGTGACCCGTGTCATTGAAACAATTAAGTTGTCACTGCAAGACCGTGACTGTTATATACTGCCCGTGTAGTGCTTTCAATCTCACCAGGATGGCAGTAGCGAAGATAGCAGAGGAGAGCCCATGGCTGTAACTCTCTCATTGAATTAAACAAATGTAGCTGGAGTCAAGTCCCTTTTTATTACCTTGCAAACGATTCCTGGCTAAATTAAATGATAAAAGGAGTGTTCGGCCAATCAAACGTGCTTGATTGCCTGGAACACGCACAGCCCTCTAGTTTTGAGCAGAATATGCTTCAAGCTGCAACCCTTTCCAGGATGCCAATCTCAAGGGAGCGACTGCTGGACAGTCTAAAACTGAAATCAGACTCATCAAAATGTAGGGCTAGAAGGGACCTCAAGCAGTCATCAAATCCAGCCCCCTGTGTTGAGACAGGACTGAGCAAACCTAAAAAATGCTGGAGTTCGTTGACTTTCTAGGGTACATAGACCATCCATCCACTCGCGCTTTCGTCAGATGAGGTGGTTGGGAGCTGCGTTTAAAGGGATAGCTTAACTTTACATTTGAGTTGTATTTAGTTTGACAGTGGGCAGTTGTATTTTGCAGATTATGTACATATGCTGGGAGACAAATGGTGGGAGCATTCTATTATAATTAATCTGCTTCTCCCCCTCCACTTGCTGTATGACCTTGGGAAAGTCACTTAACTCTCTGGTCCTCCGCGATCTCCTGTGTAAAGAGGGTTAACAATAATCTCTCCCTTTTGTGAAATGCCACTTGGCCTTTGAGCAACATGCAGAAGCAACTTTAAAGATACAAACCTAATCTTTCTGTGAAGCAGATAAGGGTTATAACAGGGATCCTTTCACTCAGCACTGAAGTGCGGTTGCTTCTGGGGTGGAACGCAGCAGTAACACCCTGTAATTAGGGCAAGACACTGAGGAATACCACGTCCAGTTGAAACTGCAAGGGAAGGATGCAGGGAGAGTGGCCAAAATACCCTGCTATTTGCCCTTAACGATACCACCCTGTTTTTCCAAGAGACTGCTAGTATCATTAAGCACAAACGGTAAGATTACAGTTGTACATCTCATACAAGAGACAGCATATAAACACAAAACACAGCCCTTCACTGTTACAGGGTATGAAGTTCTGCTGCTTCTAACCCGAGGGTTGTAATTCAAATGTTCAATTACTCACAAGAGGTTTTAAGTAAACTGCCTCATGAGTATCTACCACTCTATATGGGTACATCTGCACGGAAGCTGAGCGCGTGCTTCCCAGCTCAGACAGACACCAGAGTACACTCCCAGGGAGTCCACTCGGGTTTGTACTTAGGCCGCTGGCCCAAGCTGCCAGCCACTGCTACACTATTATTTTTACTGTGCTAGGTTGAGCAGAGCTAGCCTGTGTACTGAAGATGGGAAGCATGGTCCCAACTGCAGTGTAGAAATGCCCAATCCCCACTTTGCAAGAGTACCTCCTTCCTCACTAAAGGTCCCACAAAACGTTCTTTGAATGTACTGGGTTTGCCTTTGATCACCGTGGGCAATGAGGTAACTAGGGGTCTGATCCAACTCCCAGTGGAAATCAAGGGAGCCTTTCCATTTCCTTCAATGAAAACTGCTGGATTGATGTTAAATTGTTTGCAAGAATTTGATCTTCCCATGCACATAATTAGGCACTTCAGGATCCCCAGTAAAGGTTCTATATGTAGCTCTTCAGCCCAATGTGCTCTCACTGCTGATACTAAACTGTAATGCTTGCAGCAAATGTGTGCTGCAGTTAATCTGAAAAGATGGAAACACGTGAAAAAAAAATTCCAGATGTACCTACAGCGACCCATGCTTACTCAAGCTACTCATGCATACAGCAGAATTAGCTGCTCTTGATCTGTTTCCGTTTTCTTCCCTGCCAAGTTTAATCAAAGTTCAGCTGCTTTATACACTTGGACGATGATGGGGGAAAAAAATCATTGGCTTCCCAAACTATAGGGAGAGTAGCTCAGTTAATTTGACAGTGGTTCCAATATTGATCCAACAGACTATTACATTTGAGACAACCAGCTAATCTAAGACAGATGTAATGATTAGCTTTCTGTTAACTACAGCAAGTTCGCTTTTTTTTTAGATTTACAATGTGAGTTTTAACAAGCTATTTTGAATATTTTTGTTCCCCACCCCTCTCCTGTTTGAGGAAGATGTGCAGTTCAGCATTCTGACTATCAAGTCAGGTACACGCTTTCCTCCATTATCCTTGTTTAGTAGTTAAACGCCAGCACCCCTGAAACAGTTAAAAATGAAACGAGAAAAGCTTTGTCGTGGTGTCTTGACCTGCGCAACCGGAATGGGACATTTCAAGGGTGAGTCAATGTGCTGGAACATCCCACTCAATTAGCAGAGAGAAGTGCATGCCAGCTCAGGCATAATGCAGCTAATTTGGAGATTTTTCTCCAGTAGCTTCTACCTGAGCCCTGATTCCCTCTGCATTCCAGCTGTGAGCAAAATCATTAACATAGAAGGTAACCGACAAAGCTCAGAGTCACCTTTTTGGCTTGGTTCTTGTGAAATTTATCCATGTCATCCGAGGAAGGCCTAATGCATCCAGCTCTTCTCCATCCTTAGAGAGCCCTTTGTTCCCTCTTCACGATGCCACTTTGGTCTCATTTCAGGGTTGGGTTAGTGTGTTGGTGGCCTGAGAGATACAGGTCAGGCTAGGTATCTAGTGGGTCCCTTCTGGCCTTAAATTCTATGACACATTACAATCAAAATCCACTCCACCACACAGCCCCTTGCCACCTCAGTTGGCCAAAAGGGAGGGAGAGGGGTGACAAAGCAAGTGGTCCCATGTCTATTTCAAGAGACAAGTGTATAATTCACATGAAATAGCAACTTTTATTTTCTTAAATAAAACGCTTCCGGCCATTTCATCCTTAGGCAGTTTAGGAGGAGCACGAAGGAGGCGCTCAGGGTCAGAGGAGCTCGCCATCAAACCAGGCTTCATGGTTCAGAATTCTGCATTGGGATTGAGCTATTTTATCACAAAAGTATTGGAGGCTCTTGCTCATGGAAAGAAAGAGCCAGTATCTATCAGACACTGTTAGCAACAACATTTAATAAAGCATGATTAGAAAATCCAAAGTTTTCTGATGGAAGATCTCCATTAAGAAGCATTATTGTTCATTTATTACAGCCAAAAAAGGCCACAGCATAGAATGGGACTCGAGCCTGAATAGCTATTTCTGGGATTTAGGAGCCGTGGATGCATGATTTAGAGACAAGCGGTGTCCTGACAACTATTCCTCAGGTACTATGTCAGAAAAGGTGGAAGGAGGAGAAGGCAAAGCAGAGGTTTCCCGCTGGGCAACTCGTAATGCCATCTCTCTGACCTGTGACATGGACAGAAACGAATCCTCACCAAGTCTTGGTGCTCTTCTAGGATGTAGCTACGGCACCTGTGGCCTGGCCATGCGTCAATCCCTTTGTTAATAGGGTTGCACTTCCCAGCTCTCTCAACAGTACTAATTGGATCAGGACACCCTATAGGCTATGTCAGAGGGTTAACAAGAGGCCTGGGATGTTGGTTTTAAATTTGATAGAGTGGGACTTTCAAAAGCTCAGCCTAGGGCTGTCTCAGATGTGGGAGACTGGTGTCTAAAGCCACAGCGGTGCAGAACTAAGAAACCAGCGGAAGCTAGAAAGGCTGTGAATTCTAGCAGCCCTCGTACTGGGCGAGTGGGGAAGGGAAAGGTTTGCTTTAATGACACACTTACATTAAAGGACAGGAATGTGCAATGAATGGCAGGTAACCTCTCTCAGTGCTGGTATCAATGGCACCAAGAGAAGAGTCACATTTGCATGGACGAATCCACAGATTCCAATTGACCGAGAAAGCCGGTATAACAGACAGACGTGTATGTGAAATCTGCAGTGGTAAAGGAGGCCGCCGGGGAGAGGATTCTCTTCTCATCATAACAAATGGGCTCCATGATCCAACTTTTAGAGATGCTGTGCAAACAAGCTACCTTGCCTGAAATGTCACCAGATGGAAATCCTCTCGTCTCCCCCATCCCCACCTGTTATAGTGTATCCTTAGTCTCTTCCCGTCTCCAACGGAACAAGCTTCATGGAAGCCTACGTGGCTTTGGAGCACATCTTCCTTTTTTTGGCTTTTATATGGTCACAATAAGTCAGTTCCAATTCTACAGCCTAGGGCGGGGTCAGGCACCAGTGAGCAGCAGCTAAGAGGGTTATTTCTTGACAATCTGGATGACATCTTCGTGCTCCATCAAATGAGTTAATCCTACTCTTTGAGGACTGTATTTTGTGCTGGTTCCCTTTAAACCAGGAGAAAGCAATTTGAAACGTGTTAGGAGTGGACACTTAAAATACAGGCAAATCAAATTCAGAGAGTATTAGTCACTTACCCACACCAAGGCGTATTTGAACTGGCTGGCTAACGTTCTGTGAATTCGATGGCACTGCAATAAGACAGTGTGTGAGACAGTCAAAGGATAATGCTTCAATATATATCAGCCTCTATTCTATTCAGGTTCTTATACTGTGCCCCTCACCATGGTGTCTGAGCACCTGAGAATTAGACTTGAAAACACTGTTTTTGATTATTAGCACCAACTAATCATGCCTCCCAAGACAAGAAGTGGAGATTTTCCCCAGACTTCCAGTACCCACTGCTGTCTTCAATTAACATCTAGCCCCTACAAACAGGAACACCTTGGGTCCATGCTGTATACTGCAAAGGCAACTTCGGAGCCACATTCAAAAACGCACAAAGAGCATAAAGTAAATGTACTAGAATTGTGTTTTCTCCATACAAAGTTCCCAGGAACAGCGTCACAAAAGTCACATCATTTCCATCTGCTTGTTTGCTGAACTCTATTAAGTTATCTTGGTGATGTTATACCCCATATTCTTTATAGAAAATGGTTATGATCTGAATATGGCCTCAGATATATTTTATGCAAGATGATCTTGTAAGGTATAATTGGAAAGATGATTTACTGAATGTGATTATCCAATTTGTCTTGCTTGTATCATTTCTGTATCTAAAGTTAGGAATATTGACTATGTAACAATTACAACTGTGTGTGTATTTGGGAGACACCCACCAGACAACCGGCCATCACAGCCTTGATGGGCCATTAGGAAGAAACAATAAGACTGTGAAGATACTAATTTCTCTCCTTCCTGAGAGGTGTCCTGGGACGTAGCTGTGACACTACAAGGTCAGGTGGTCCTGTCACCTGGTACTAAATACCACCTTGGACACTGCTGGTACTTTTCCTCTGTAGAGGGATGGGAATCAAACAAAGGTTTCCCGCCTTAGGTAAATCCTTTTAAAGGCTGGGGAGAGGGTTAATCTGAACTCTCCTCCACTGCCTACCCAAGAAGAAAGACAGCTGAAAATACCTGAAGAGACAAAGGAACAAACCTGAGGGAAAGGCAGGGGTGAGTCCAGACTGAGACAGGGGTCCAGTCTGTAAGACGAAATAACTGGAACTCTAATCTACAGAAACTCTGCAACTTGCCTAAAATAACATTTGGGGTGAGATATTACTTCTTGAAGGGAGTCTCTAAGATCTTAGTACACGCTTAGTATGCGTGTTTTGTTTTATTTGCTCAGTAATCTGCTTTGTTCTGTTTGCTATCCCTTATAATCACTTAAAATCTGCCTTTTATAGTTAATAAATTTGTTTTGTTTATTATTAAAACCCAGTTTGTGCAATTTCTAACTGTGGGGGGGCAAGAAGTTGTGCATATCTCTCTTCACATTGAGAGGGCGAATTTCTATGAGCTTGCGCTGTGCAGATCTTTCTATATAGCGTAAGACAGTATTATCTTTGGTTTATTCCCCAAAGGGGGTGTGTGCAAGTGAGTGCTGGGTGAATCCTCTCACAAAGAGCTGACTTCAGTCTGTGTCTGCAGCTGGGTGTGGCCCTGTGTGTGCATGCTGCAAGAGGCCGCAGAGCCTAATTCAGGAAAACAGCGAGAAGGAATCCAGACTGATGGAGCAGGAAGGGCTCAGTGAAACCCCAGTACATCAGGTGGCATGCCAGAAGGGGGGTGTCCAACCCATCACAACCTTCATCACCTTTTATCTTGTAAAAATGTTTGTAAAGTACATAACCAGGAAAGAAACATTTGTTTCTATACCTTAGTTAGACCAAGCTAAGGAATGCTAATGGGCAACAAAACATCAACATGTGTTTTTTCATAGGACAACCTGAAACATACAAAATCCTACCAAGAGTCTCGGGTAGGAAGTTTGCTTTGGACTCAGTGCTGTTCTACCACCAGAGAAAGATCTTTCTTTGTGTTATTTACTTACCACATGCTCTACAGAAGCTCCTTTCCGGAGAATAATGGCATCTGTGAAGTCTGGTCTCTCTAGAGAGCACAGAAAAACAAGAAGGGAAAAGATAGCATCGCTTTCCTGATCGCTGTCCTTTAACACAATCTGACAATGCATTTGATTACGTACAACTCCTTGAATCCCCCCGGCTCCCCCACACTAGTTACACCTGACAGCAGGCTGGCATACAAAGCAGCCATTCACCTGAGTTATATTGCCTACTTAGCTCCATACACACTCCAGTGGGAGGAAGTACAAACTGGCTACTTACCCTGGACTTTTAAAGACCAATACATTGAATCAATTCATAATCTTCAAAGACAGTATTTCCAAGATTTGATTTACTCTTTCTCAGGTACCAAAGGTATTTCCTTCTATACTAAAACAACAAGGAGTCCGGTGGCACCTTAAAGACTAACAGATTTATTTGGGCATAAGCTTTCGTGGGTAAAAAAAACCTCACTTCTTCAGATAAGTGAGGATTTTTACTCACGAAAGCTTATGCCCAAATAAGTGGGACTGCTGAAAGAACCAGAAGGGACAAAGGAACTAACCTGAAGGGAATGGCAGGGGTGAGTCCAGACAGACAGGGGTCCAGTCTGTAGGAATAACTGGAACTCAGAGCTACAGAAACTCTGTATCCTGCCTAATTCAACATTTAGGGTGAGAAGTTACATTTTGTAACCTGTTTCTTTAGTGAATCAATCTTAGTTTGTCTCTTTTGTTTTATTTGCTTAGTAATCTGCTTTGTTCTGTTTGCTATCCCCTATAATCACTTAAAATCTGTCTTTTGTAGTTAATAAACTTATTTCTTGTTTATAACATAACCCCAGTTTATGCAATTTATATCTGGGGGGGGGGGTTCAAGAAGCTGTGCATCTCTCTCCCCACATTGAGGGAGAGGATGAATTTTTATGAGCTTGCGCTGGGTGGATTTTTCTATCCAGAGCAAGACAATATACCTTGGGGTTTGCACTCCATGGGGGGTGGGCACCTGAGTGCTGGGGCAAATGCTGATCTCTGTGTCTGTCTTTCTGCAGCTGGGTGTGGCCCTGCCTGTCTGTGCGCTAGAGGAGGCTTAAAAGCCTGGATCAGGAAGACAGGTTAAAGGGAGCCCAGGCTGGCGGAACAGGCAGGCTTAGTGGTATCTCAATACATCAGGTGGCACCTTAAAGGGGGGCAACCCGTCACACCAACTGCCCACTGACAGTGCCCAACTCCCATTGTACTTCTGAAAATCTTCCCCTTGGACTCTTCTTTTGCCAGTCAGTGTTTTGCTTACGTCCTCTCTTCTTAGTGAAGATACAGGTAAGCGCCAGGTACTCCCACAGCTTCTCCAGTAAATAGTCCAGGTTCAGCTTCATCCCACAGCTGCAAAACACCACGAACATCTCGGCTTAGTGTAATTCTATTCCCCAAAGAGCAGTCCAAATTCCATCTTACCTGGAATCCACAAAGAAGTGTGATCGAGAAACCTATTAAGTGCTAGATGACAAGGTGAAGCTTTCTGATGGGTGAGGATGGGAAAACAGACAATGCTTTCCAAAGGTACACCAGCTTCAAAGTGGCAGAGCCCATCAGTTTCATAGAACAGATAATAGAACAGAACTACTAAGACGACCTGGTTCATTTCAACCTGCAGATGGTGTGAGGCAGCTTATAGCAGATTTGCCTCTCTCTGTGGATAGAGGCCACTGAATATTTTGTTAAAAAAGACAGGGTACTTGTTGAGTTTCACTCTCAGCCAGAGCACAGAGCAGCTAAGTGGTGTGCCAAGGAGCGCACCCCTCTTTGGGATAGCAAAGGAAGCGGGTATTAATGAAATGTAAACCAACTTCCCTTAGTGCAGAGCCCGTAGGAGGCGTGGATTGACAGGCCTGCAAGCTCTTACCTGATCACAACACTGTTGGGTCTCCGAGCCAGACGATCTACTTCTTCCATAGATATCTGGTCAATCTTGTTATAAACCTAAATCAAAAGGGAAAAGAACATATCCGTTAGAAAGTCAATTCAAGTGACACTGCAAGCAAATACGATACGTACAAGTAGTTATGAGGTTCTGCAGCTTCCAGTCCTCGCAGATATACAATAATGAGACACTGGAGCTGGTTAAAAAATGTGGCTCTTATCAATACTGATCAAAGATTTTTGGTAAATTGTTAAAGTTCATAAGCCTCAAAATAACTGACAAGTTTTCCCATTTTAACATTCTTTCCTTTGGGGTCACCCTCCGGTGTTTTGTTCTGGGACCTAATTATAAAAACCCAACACATTATCAAAAGGGGCCCCTGAAATGAAAGGTGCATCTACAGTGCACCAAGGCTGTGCACATATAGACACCAGGGTTGGTAGAGGAAATCAGCCATGAAACTTTCAGCACCAAAACACAAGTCTCTACACCGCCGGAGCTAAAAGAGGAACGATCAGCTGTAGGTAGCCTGCTGCTATAGTCATTGGGGCCAGCCACAAGAGGGCGCTGGAATCATGTGCTAAACGAGCGGATTACACTAGCACTCTGTTAGCACATGCGCAACAGGTAACCTAGAAGTTTTATGACAAGTGGTGGTTTTCACATACAGAGTGCTTCTCTCCAGGCTAGAGGTCAAGATCATTCTATATTTAGGACCGCAATCTTATGCTGTCCCATTAATTATACAGAAATAAGGCTGTTTCCGGGATACTCACATAAAGGCAGGGCATATAGACTCTGTTACCGACAATCACATCGATAAACTCATCAGGAGAACAATCTTCTCTAAACAGAATCTCTGCATTGAAGATTTCTGAGGTGGACATCATTAAGGCCAAACTTCCTTTCTTGGCTAAATACATGGGACAGGCACAATGGGCTGGATTTGTTTAATCTTGTATAATGGGGGCTGCTCAGATGACCTCCCCCTACCGCCCCCCAAAAAAACCTCCTACTGCTTTTAACCACACCGTCACCCTATTGGCACGAACACCTTGCTCTGGAATTAGTATTGAAGATACAATCCCATTCCAATTCACCTTCACCTAGTGGGCTGTGGATCTGAGGTGTGGGATGGTGGTCAAAAGAAGCAGTTTCTGGAGGTTGCCCTTTTCTGGGCTCCCCTTCAGGAAAGGATACTGTACTCATGGAGGATGAGTTGCACCAGCTTTTCGGAGCACTGGGTCAGCGTGACAGTCGAGTTAAAGGAGATGCCCCCACCCTTCTTTGGCTGGATGAACAGAACAAAGAACCTTAAAACAGTCTGTAAAACGTCAAGTCCACATTATCTGTGACAACAAAAGGGACAGGCACAGAGGAATTTGTGCTTCCATTGGATGAGCACACGCAAACCCATGACTGTGCAGGGCTACTGGTAAGTCTCACCTTGAAGTAGATGTTTGGTTTGCATTTGTTCAGCCGGATTCCTACAGATTCCAATTCCTTTTCCAAGAGAGACCTGCGTAGATGCTGCAAATTAGTCATTGGTACACTGGACTTAGCGCAGCAAGAGGAACAAATGGTCAAAAGATTGGGTTTTGACTGGCCAGCACCTTGAGGTTTCCCAGCTCCAAATCACCACCCTGTGGATCTTCTCTATACCACTGACTGGGGCCCTCCCATTCAGCAGGGCCTCTAATTGGGACCTAAGAACATGGCCATGGGAGGAGGAAGCCTCAAATATTAAGACACCACCATGTAATCTATTATCCTTTCCTGGACAGGCCACATGTTGATGTTCTTCTCCTCAAGAAGCAAGAACTGAGATTCCTTGCAAGCTTAGTAAATGCTGCGCCTACCTAGCCAGTACGTATTTCTGTTGAGCACAACCAAGTCCATTGCCCAAGCCTGGGCTGCTTGCTCGGAAGCTACCAATAGGCCATCCAGCACAGGCAATAATCTGTAGTAACAGTTATCTTGCTGCTAAAGTAATGGCCAAAAAGCCCCAATAGAAGTTTAAATTTAAACTGAAACGCATTAACAGAGTGGCCTCACGAGGCACAAATTTTTAGACGAACCAGCTAGAGTGGAAGAACAATTTAGCAAAAATCAGCACAGTCAGTTCATTTTGGAATGCCTATGGAGAGAGGGACTATAGTGAGAAGATGATCCCAGGAATATTAAAAAGTAAAATTATTAGCCTAATACAGATTACATTAAGACATTAGTAAATATCTATGTGCTGCATACGGGGTATGCCTAGTTGGCCTCCGCAGCTGGCAAGTATCAAGCCATCTGGATTCCTTCATTGGCTGATCAGCCCAGAACTGACTAGCCTGCTCCCTGCGCTCACCTCTGTACTTCGCCTTTGGTGGCATCCAGCATCATGATGACGACATCAGCGGTCCTAGCCACAGCTATCACCTGACGTCCTCTCCCTTTCCCTGCAAAGGAAGGAGATGATGTTATCCGTGGGAAGGCAGAATAGCTAAAAGCCCCCTCAAACCAGGAGCCGTCCCATGGGACTTCTTCAAACCAAGAAAGAATTTCATTCCTGCTTTGGCTGCACTAACCTGTTGGGAAGGCTGCCAGGCTAATGGGGTCATGGCCCATTCAGAGGTCTTGCAGTGCTTGTTCACAAAAGAAACACACCATATTTTGAAGGCCAGTCCAACAGAAAGCACTACACAGACACACAAAGGGACTTGGCTCTAAGCAACCGCAGGATCCATTCCCCCTGGTTGCATGGGGCTGGGATGTGACCCACTCAGTCTGTAGCATGAGGGGCATGCAGTTTTTGGTGAGCAGGCACTCCCTCTGCAGGCAGACAGTGGAGAAGCATTGCAATCCCATCAGACTGCCTTCTTTCCAAGAAGCAGCGTGTGTGCAGTTCTCTCTCTCTCCTGCACTGAAGTGAGGATACCCAGAATAGCGAAGAGGAAAACCCCGAGATCCCAGTTCAAATCAGCTAGACACACTTTCTGATCAGAAGTGAAAGGAGATGTTTATTAACCAAACTACACTGTGCTCAGAATGAAACATCAGGAGACTCCTAGGAACCTCACGAGACGCCTCTCGTCACAGCTGAGCGACTGGCAGATGAAGCAAGAGGAAAGAGGTGGAATGAATTCCTGGCTCCCAAGTCAAGGAGCCACATCAGAACTCTCAGAAACACCCAGGTGATCGTAGCTGAACAATATTTCTTGCCTTGCTTAACCCTCCTCCCGCACATCTCCAGTTTCTTTCTCTAGTGACCAACACCAAAGACCCCCCTTGTACCAGAAGAGCAGATGAGCAAGGCCAAGACTCCCCCTGAATAGGGAGATTTGCTTACTTTTGCTTCCCACCTCCGGAACAAGCATCTTCTACAACATAATATGCCTTTACATAATTCAGGGACCCTCTTACAATTGTCCCCCACATTCAGGACCTCAGGTTTTAAGTCTAAGGTGTTCACACAATACATGACCAGGCTGGCAAGGTTGGTCCCATTTAGAAACTCCACACAGTACTGAGAGCAATGGCACGCATTAAATTAATGTAAGAGTTAACCAACCTTGTGCAGCTCCTTCGATGATTCCAGGCAGATCCAAAAGCTGAATGTTTGCTCCTTTGTACTGCAAGATAATCAGAAAGGTGGAAAATTATGAGGAACTGCACAAAACCTTTTAAACGGCTTTCCTATCACCAGCTAAGCACTCAATGTATTGTAAACAGAGGGCCAAATTCTGAAATCAATGGGGCAGCACAGGGCAAAATCTGGCCCAGTAAGTTTAGCATCCCATTGAGCTGGAAACAATTTGCAGAGTTTTTACCATGAAGCTGTTTCACTAACTTTCTGAAAATTCCTCTTCCACCTCAAGATATATTTTACTGCAGCAGTTTATGGCCAACGCTACTAAAATTCAAACATCTTGGTTTGACTACAAAATGACAAGACTAGAGCACACCATGGCTGTATTATTTTGGTCCTCTGTTCACCAAAGAAACTTGTCCATACGAGTAATAAGTTTCTTATCTGGTCCAACAGGTGAAATATTGTAATGAGAAGTGCAAACACCACTTCTCATGGCTGGATTCAGAATTACTCAGCTGTGTGTCATAGGCATAATATTACTACTGTTAACAGAGAATCTCCTTTAACTCAAGCAGTGTGGGTCACTTGCTTATGGAGCAGGAGGATGAGAGTTCCATTCCTGCTACTACAGAGAAGTTTCAAATGATGACATTGTGCAGTACAATGAAGTTGCAGATGGCCTCAGATTTGTTACAATATTTATGCTTGTTTTGACATCAATGTGTTTGTTTTAATTATTTTCACTCAGCCTGAATTTTGACCCCAAAATTTCACATTCTACTAGGATGCTTTTCACTTTGGTGCCTTTTATAATTTGCTTTACTGATGGATGTACAGGGCACAGACAGCAAAAACTCCTCAAGGATAGGAGTTGTCCTATTTGCTTTCCAAATTGATTACTGCACAGATTGCCTATTTTGAAGCTTCATTAAAAACAAATCTGTCAAGGTTTCCAGCCATCTGGTCAATGGTGCCAATAGCTGTTATTAACAAAAAAAAAATTTCAGTTGAGAATTATCTTATTGCCTGGCCCCTCTAAATGCAGAGTCAGATCCCCAGTGCACGCTGCCTGTCTCAGAGGAGCAATGCTGCCTAGAGAAGTGCCAGGCTCCACAGACCTAACTGCAAATGCTTGAAACCTTCCAAGAGTTCAAGACAGAAATCAGCTGGGAAGCAGGGACCTTTGGATACAGCTGGTTCTGAGCCCTACCACACATGTAATTAGAATACACACATCAGGAATAGCACGTCCCTACATACTAAGTTGCGGGGCTTTTGCTAACAGCTTATGATTGAGACTATGTTTTAGTCACGGGTATTTTTAGTAAAAGTCATGGACAGGTCAGGGGCAGTAAATAAAAATTCATGGCCCATGACCTGTCCATGACTTGTACTATATACCCCTGACTAAATCTTGGAACCGCGACCAATAGGCGCTTCGGGGTCGGTGCCTGCAAGCAGAGGTTGCACGCAGAGCTGCCTGGCCACACCTCTCCCTAGGAGCTGAGGGAGGGGGATATCACTGCTTCCGGGGAGCTCCGCCAAGGTAAGCCCAGAGCCCTCACCCTGTCCCATGCCCCAACCCTCTGCCCCCTTCCACACCCAAACTCCTGCTGCTGCAGGGAGGAGAAAAGGCGGTGGCCCGAGACTGGCCCAGAGACTGCCTGGGCTGCACAAGAAGCCCCCAGGCCAGGCACACCAGCCGCTGCAGAAGTCACAGAAAGTCACGGAATCTGTGTCTTCTGTGACAAACTCGCAGCCTTACTTACGCTGTAGAATCCATCTGAATCACACTTACTTCTATGACACCTGGAATACACGTCAGCGTTGTGAATTCATATGAGGCAGCTTCACTGGCTGTGGAGGTCATTAAGCTCAGAAATGTGGACTGAAAGGCAATATATTTCATAACGTGAAATATATAAACAAATGACAGCACCACTGAATATATAAAGATACATGGACACAATGCACATCAATGACTGCTGAACAGGCACAGGGAGAAAACAACTGTAGTTTTAACAACCATGTGCTCTTGCTATGCCGGGCATGGGAGTTTTAGAGGTGAAGTGGGATACTTGGCATGTTCTCTTGAATGTCAGTTACCAGACTGCTCTTACAAACCTTTCATAGTGGTGTTGCTGTCAGATGGGAACAAACGAAAGGTTTTGGGCTGCACCAAGTGTGCTTTGCATACAAGAATGATGAAAGCCTTTCCCCAGTTTTAGCCTTCAGGTCTGGGTGTGCGAGCAACATTCTTTCCATTCATTTTTGGCAAACGCACACTTAAGTTGTGGAAGTACAGAAAAAGTCAGAAACATTAGCGGTCAGATAACACAAGCATATTTCAAAAGACTGAAAACAAACTTAGGAACTGCACGTGCTAGAGTCAACTCGGATAGTCACTGACCTTACCCACAGAGGGAAAGCCAATCAGTGCCACTCTGGCATCTCCAGATTTCATCACATCAAAACCCTCTCCTTTAGCAGCAGCAGATTTGGAGGGTTCTAGTAGCTGAGCTCTGTACTTCGCAAGCTTTGCCTTCAGTAGGCCAAGATGGTACTCGGTAGCTTAAACAAAACAGAAAGAACAGTTAGTAACCAAATAGCCGGCAATAGCATCGGAACATGCACCTATTTCCCTATTAGTTCAAGTGACTTGTTTCTAGTTTAGGAATTGCAGCAACTAGGACATTACTACAAATTAACATTGTAGCTCAAGTTTGGTGTTTTTAACTATTTGCTCTTTATGCGGCACAAAACACTGAAATAAATGCCGAAATAACTCTGTTAGTCTTTAAGGTGCCACCAGACTCCTTGTTGTTTTTGTGGATACAGACTAACACGTTTCAGAGTAGCAGCCGTGTTAGTCTGTATCCGCAAAAAGAACAGGAGTACTTGTGGCACCTTAGAGACTAACAAATTTATTAGAGCATAAGCTTTCGTGGGCTACAGCCCACTTCTTCGGATGCTCCCTGATACTTGACACTGAAATAAAGGTAGCTCCTGCCTTAAGAGTGTCCATTCGGATAGAGAAGGGACAGGATTCCTAGGGAGAGAAAACAACAGGGTTTTGTGTTTTCTCCCCCGCCCCTTTATTTAGTTATTATAGACTCACTTCTTGTGGTGTAAGTTATGTCTTTACATTTAATCTATTCCCAATGGCATATCAGGACACTGGTGTAAACCACCCATGAGGTGCGAGTTGCATTAGTTTGCACCAATATGGCACCCTGTAGGAGAGTATAAAGGCATCCAGCCAGTTCTCTGGGGTGCAAATGGAGCCCCCCCAAAAGGACGAAAAAAATCAGTGTAAGGGAAGGCGCTGACAGAATTGCCACCAGCCTCTCCTCCCCTCGCCCCTCCCCGCTGCCAGCCCCCCGACAGACGGACGGACGGGGCGAGCCCCGC
>NW_020664444.1:6934122-6948961 GCF_002925995.2 Terrapene triunguis
GACGGACGGGGCGAGCCCCGCCCCCCGCTGCCAGCCCCCCGACGGACGGACGGACGGACGGGGCGAGCCCTCCCCAGCGCCCGCGGCCGGGCCGCCCCTGACCTTTGTTCTTCTGGGTGCGCGCGATCTCCTTCTCGATCTCCGAGATCTTCTCCAGGATGCCCATGGCGCCGGCGGGCGGGGGCGCAGCCGCGCTCTGGGGGCTCCGAAGCGGGCGCCAGGGGCCTAATGCGCCGCCTTCAAGCCACCCCGGCTCCTCGCCCGGAAGCTGCCGCCGGCTCGTCCGTCGCACTAATCACCCCCCTCGGCGTGACGGGGTGGCGGCCGGTGCACTCGAGTTCCAGTCCGGCCGGGACACGCAGCGTGCCGACCCCCGCTGCAAGGGTTCCGGGCGCACAAAGGTCCCCCCCCCTGCACAGCGGGAGCTGGCCCCTGCCGTGTCTGGAAAACGCTGGGTCCCTCGGACCGGCCTGGCTCCCTCCCTCCCGAAGAGCCCCGGGACTGGCCCTGCTCCTGCAGCACCCAGCCAGGGCTGGTCCCAGCAATCACCCTGCCAGCTCAGACATGGGGTGCAGCTGCTGTGGGGGGAAGGGGCAGCAGCTGCCCCCACGTCCCCCTGCCCTCAGCCAGGGACAGGAAGAGTTTGTAACTAGTTTCTATGTGGCAACCCCCCCCCCCCCCCCCCCCCCCCGGAGATAGGCGGGGGCCCGGTGCCCAGCCCCCACTTCAGAGACTGCACAGTCCACCAGGAGAAGGGAGACTGTGGGCAGACAAAGGAGGCAGGACTCGTCTAACTTAAACAGCTCCTCCTGCTCCAGCTCAGCCCTCAGTGACATTCCTGTTAGACACTGCCAAGGGAAAAGGCTGGGGCAGCATTTTAGATTGCCTTGCGCGCATTGTCCGCATTGCACGTCCCCCCTGCCACACATTCTTATCAAGCAGAAAGCTCAGGCTTCTGCAGTGGTTCTTCCTTTTAATGTGCAGGCTGATTTCCTTAGCTGCATTGTTCCATTTGTCATGCCATTAGCTTCAAGGGCTCTGCGATTCTGTCCACAGATTATTTTCAGACAAGAGAAATGGCCACTTAGGTTGATTATATAAAGCAGTGGTGATTTTTCATTGGTACAGTAGATAAAAGAACAGACGGGGCATTTAAATAATTAGCACTTAAGCAGATACATCAAACCCACTCCACAAAACTCTTCTTACCCTAGTCTAGCAAAGAGGAACGTGCTTTTTATACAGACTAACACTGATGGTTACTAGAGGAAAAAAAGTTGATTCTATATTATTGGGGGAATGCCACAAAATGGTAACAAATCCTACCTCCTTTCCTCATGCACCAAGGTCAAAATATATACTCATGCTGTAATTACCATAAAGACAGAACCTGTAGCAAAAGTACAGATTGAGCATGCCAGGAAAGTTGATTACAAATGTAACTAGTTTGATTGTTGCTTACAATACTAGGCCCATTTAGATTTAGACTGGCCAAACATTAACCCCTAAGTGTACAAGTAGCCCATTGTCAGATGTGTCCTTCAAACAACATAGCTGTACTCCAATATGATATGGCTATATGAGAACTAGCCTGATTGGGAATGCATTAAAATTAAGTCTTTTTTAACTGCTAAGAGTTTAGATGGTATTCCATTAACATTTGGATTTAGTCACAAAGCTCTGAAACTTTAAACAGGATGCCATGGTGGGGGAAAAACCAGCATTTGTCCGAAAGTGACCATGGCTCCAAGAAGACAATTTGTTAGCACCTCTCCCCACAAAAACTAAAGAAACAGCAAATGCAAACAGATTGATATGGTTATACTAATCAGCAAACATGACTCCATTCCTAAGCCACAAAAAAACCTTCCAGGCTTTCCAGGAAAGGAAAAAATATATATATAAGCCAGAACAGCAAGATATGTAAACTAACCACAGCTAATTGTCCTGTAGTGGCCATGTTCCAGGTTTGATGTGTGGAGCTGTAAGAACTGTGCTGTCAGTACTGTATCTTTAAGGCCTGGACCACTGTGTTTGGGAGGAGTCAGCAGACTTTTCAGCTGCCAGTCAGCCATTGTTGCTTTGAGAAAGAAGCGGGCTTAGGTGCAGGTACTTAGAAGCTCTATATAAAGCTAACAATCAGGAAGAGTTTTACAGAGAACTTTCTCACTATGATAATTTGATTGTTAGCTTATTTTCTGCTTGCCATCCTATTCCAATTAAAGTCAGGGTAATTCACTTAAGACAATCAGTGGCTTATTGGATTCTCCAGCCATAAAGCTTGATCAGCAAGATCCAACTTGCTGTTCCTATAAAACAAGAATTGCTTTGATTTACAAACACACAAACAAGCACTCCTTAAAATACATTTCTTTTTAATTTGGACGTTGATAGCTCTGCAAAATACTTCTCCCAGTCCCTGTTCCACAATTAATCATAAATATACTCAGACTCTGCACCCACGTTAGGGGTTGTTTTTTTTTAAACTTTCACAAGACTCAAAGACCCACCCTCCCACTTACCCTCCCCAAGAAGTCTCACCTTGTTAGTTTTCTTTCACCACAATGCAATATAATTAAGAGCATTTCCTCTTAGCTTAAACAGTTTCAAAAGAAAAAAAAAAAACAAGCAAATCAAGGCTTTAGAGAATAAAAGCTTCTCCTTTTCTGAACGTAAGACAATCCTTTAAAAAAAATTGCATTCCTTTGCAACTTTTGGATTTCAGCTGAAATATGCTTTATGTGAGGGGGAAAGAGCCCCTTCTGTCCCAAATCCCTCTCAAAAACATCAAGTCTCAGTGGTTTAGGGAACACATTAGGAGAGCTTCCTGATTATAAGATGACCCGAGGGACCTCCTGCAACCCGGTTTCTGCATGTGGCCACCACAATGTTTAAAGTTAAAGCCTAACCATAATTGTCACAAAAATGTCATCATGATGGGTTGGGTATCAGTGACAATATTGCACACCGCTCCAGAGGCACAGAAACCACTAACAGATTAAAAGTATTTGCACATTTCATTTTTGTTAAAAGGGTCTGAGGCGGCGTTACCGCAGATGGGCCTGATCAGTTTTAGTTTGGAAAAGAGAGAAAAATGCTCCATTCATATTTTGTGGCCACAACCGCCTTTTCCGAAATAAGACAAACCCCTCTCAGTACACAGGAGTGAGCCAGCAGCCCCCTGTACTGCCAAGGTGCCTTATTCAAGTCATTGTGTCATCAGAATAGTGGACCTAGACGAGACGCCTCTCTCACCCACCCTGTCCTCTGGCTGTTATCGGAGATCATTTCAGCATTTGTCTTCTAGCCATTTTTTAACTCCATTGTTGCTGTCCATCAAGACCTACAAGAAGTTAAGTTCCCTCATCCTTCACCTTTTTTAATACACCAGGTGGTTTCCCATCTAACCTTTAAGATGGAAACCTACTCCTTGCCTGTTTAGGCAACTTTTCCCAAATGTGTCTTGAAGATGGGGTACAGCTAGGATAAATAGGACCACAGGACTTTGACTATTATGTCACCGAGCAAATTAAAGCGGTTCATTTTCTTAAGCAAAATAAACCAAGTCCCCAGTGTGGAATATACAAAGTGAGCCCACTGAGACCTGAATGCTTTCCCATTAAGGCTTAAACTATCAACTCAGCCTCTGCAAAATACAATACGGACACTGTGAAAAGGAAAAGTTAGTTAAAAAAACAACTTCGCACTCCATAAGTGAAGGGCTTTGCTTTTTGATTGCAAGTGGCAAACATTCTTTAAAAATGATTTGCTCTGTTGGTACAAATCTCCCTTTTCTTAATAGCTTTTTTTTTTTTTTTTTTTTTTTTTTTAAATAAAACAGCCAGAAAAAAGCAAGGTAAGTTGTCTCACAAAAGCCCTGCACGCATAGAGTATCATATTAAATATACAACTGATGCCAACTTTTAAAATGTCTTAAAAAAACCTCCCCACACACAGACACGCACACACTTTGGCACACAAGCCTTAAGTTATTTCACTTGAACGTTTCAAAGTTGTAGGACAGCCACTGTTCTTTTTGTTGTTTTTTTCGTTTTGCCTGGTATAAAGGTATCAAGCAGTGATGTTGGTGGAGCACGAAAAGTAGGTACAAATGCTAAACAGTTCACTAGCATCATTTCTGCAATGCTGCTAAACACTTGTACCAGGACGATTTTTCCAAAGCTGCTGGTTGATTACATACATATATATATAAAAAACTAATGTAGACATTCACGGTTTTCAATGTGAAAACAGTAAAATGTAATTCTGAATAATTGTGCATTTGCCATAGGGTCCTTGGGAAGAGGAACCATAAAAATATTTTTTTTTTTATTAAAAGTCTTTTTTATTTTTTTACCCTTAAGTAAAGAGCAAATATACACTTAGTAAGCAGAGCTCAGATCCACTTCTACTGAGGGCCTGGAAGTCTTTACATTTAATCTATTCCCCGTGGCATATCAAGACAAAGGAACAGCTTGCAGCTCAGAAGTGGCTAGCGTTCCTGAGAGATCTGCAGCTCCGGCTAACCTCATTAGCCAGTATGAGCTGGAGATTCATTAGGTCTTCAAGACTTGTCTGTCTCAGCCAAATGCTTCTGTAGTGGACTCTGCAGATCAGCAGTTCTCTCCGCTAGGCAAAGCCTCGCTAATGCATCGACACGCCCAGGCTCTGGAAGCGGCGGAGCTGTCAGACAGAGCGACAAATGTGAACGGCCGCAGTTCTTTGTATTTCAACCCATACTAGGATGTAACATGAAACCATAAGTGCTGAGCTTATGTTTTCTTATTACTCAGAGGAGAAGGTATTGATTCCAGCTAGGACCAAACTTCCAGAAGGGGGTCGGGAGGAATTTCAGTGATAAAGAAACTAGCTGTGCAAAAAGAAAGTGCATTTAAAGGTAGCTTTAAAACCAGATTAAAGATCAAATTGCCACTTGGCAGGAGGGAGACTCCAGCTCCTGCAGCCATGCTCCTTGGGTCGGATGGGCTGACATTCATGCTTTCTTTCACAAGTCCGTTGGGCAGAAGAGAAGCGCGTGTCCCCCCTACTCCGACAGGGACACATCTCTCGTGGCAGATCACGCGCTCTCCTGCCCGGGTTGTTTTCACTTGGTATCATTCTGTCCGCCTGTCATCGGAACTCATAGATGGGCGCACTGTGCTCAGGGACATGAGTTAGATTCAGAGACTGATACCTGAGAGGAAGGAAAAACAGGGACGATAATGACAAGACATAATGAGCCGTTTCCCCTTCCGACCTTTCCCTGCGCTCTACGTCTGTTCAGCTGGT
This sequence comes from Terrapene triunguis, assembly GCF_002925995.2. Taxonomy (NCBI): domain Eukaryota; kingdom Metazoa; phylum Chordata; order Testudines; family Emydidae; genus Terrapene; species Terrapene triunguis. The sequence goes on from NW_020664444.1 coordinate 6,939,412, forward strand.
TACACTTTGGGATCTGACCGTTCCACTTCAGAATGGACGCAAGCTCTAAAACGGGCCTCTTCGATTGAATCCGGATGGTCAGCCCCAGCACTTTGGATTGGCTACAGCTGGTTGTATTTTGCTGCAATTCACAAAACACTTTTAAATGAACGTCTGACACATTCAGAAAAAGCTGCACCCACATCAAGGGCTCTCAAACTCTTAGACCGTTCCATTCATCGCTGTGCAGACTTCCCACCCATTCACCATCACCTAACAGCTCTGGCCGTTGATTACTTTCCTAATATGGCTAAAAATACAGGGCTAAGTCTTTTCAAGCTATCTAGCAAAGGAGAGCCAGCACCCTAGGCCTTGCCTGCTCACCATGGGTCCGTGGCAGAGGCTCTGCAGACTGGGATGAAATGAATGAAACCTGACTGAAGGTTGTAACCGCAGAACTGTCAGCTACGAGAACACTCTTCGCTCTCTTTTCAGAGGGCCCTTGCCTGCCTCCTCCACAGATGCCTGCTTTGCAGTTGGTCCTACCCAGGGCAGATGCAGAGGGTTGGGTGCATGGAAGTTCAAGCCAGAGGAGATGAGCAGAACAAGTAGTACAGGGGAGGCCAATCCTGGAGCGGCAAGACTGTATTGCTGTCCCCCGCCTCTTTTACCCTAGCATGGGAGAGGCTTGTGACTTGCTAGTGCGGAGGACACAATCTTACCGAGCCTACAGGCAGCCTCCGCGCCACTGCTCAGGAGAGCCCCTGGCTCTGCACCTTGCTAGAAGCACGGTGCACCAAGGCCGTAGCAGCGCAGCACAGCACAGGCATGGCCAGCAGTTTGGCTCCGGAAAGAGCCTCTTGCACGGTGGTTCCTCCATTCCTTCCCCATGAACTACAGAGATTTCGGGATAGTAAAGCTGGAGGGGGGCTAGCTGTTCAGGAAGCCCGCACCTGCTGTATGCGTGGAATTACTGAAGGGGTCAAGTTAGCAGCTACTCACCACAAGGCTTGACACCAGTTATTGGGATGGTGTTACCAAGATGGGGATATTAATAGAAGGACAGCTCTATAGCCAGTCAGAAAACCCTATTCACAGTATCTAACAGTGCCCCCAAAGCCTCAGCATCGAGCAAGAGCCAAGTGCAGGAGGCAGCCATGAGCCCATGACTTTGACCTGCTGGTGAGCCCTGCAACTGAGTGACTGACACTGGGCATCAGCACACCATGCTAATGGGGCAAGCGGGGAAGGGAAAACATCCCGAAAGTCAATCCTGAAGAGGTTAAAGGTGAATCGCCAGCATCACAGAGACAGTATTTTAATCTCAAGATGCCGAGTGTTCTTCACTATGCCATCATGTGTAACACAAGTCATGGCTTCCTCTCAACAGCGGGCAGCTGAAGAATGAGTCACTCGGGTAGCATACAGTAAGTATGATGCCAGACAAGCAGAAGGAGGGAAAGAAAAGCTTTAGACATGTAGCAATAGTATTTGGCAGCAATTCACCAACAGCTGCCTGACCTCTCCACTTCAGATCTTCTGACCTTGATTTTATTGTACTCCATGGCTAGTGACAGGTATGTGAACGGGCAGAGCTGTCAGACAGAGCGACAAATGTGACACCACTTTTGGTGCTGGCACCTACAGCTGACCTAACCACACACTGTGTAGAAACTCTCTCTCCATGCGAGCCTGAGTTTCAGATGCCAGGGGCTGTGAGTAGGGCTGGTGGAACATTGTTCTTTCAGTAGCACAGTAAGGTCCTACATCCAATCCCAGGGCTGTGAAGTGACAGAGGAGCCCAGACACTGCCAGCATCCTTCAGCCTGTAGAAGGGAAGGAAGCTCCCCTTACCATTCTGAACTCCTGTGGTAGTAATAGCCCTCTATAGATGCTGCAGACTTCTGGAAACTGATGTAATAAAACCCAGCAAAGGAAGCACCGCTGATGTCTTTGATCGTGTGATCTGGGACTAGGAACTGCTCCTGCACAAAAGGTAACAAGGGTTTGTATTTAAAATGGGTTTGAACCTTTGCCTCCCGGAAGTCCTGGGGTGCAGATTTGTACTTGTTATAAGTCAGAGGGGCCGAGCGCTGGAAACTGAACAGAGAAAGATGTCAAGTGAGTATTTCATAGCTGTGAACTCATTTTAGTCATCCCAGCATGGACCAAAGGGACTATTCAGCATGTATATAGTGACCATTGTACCCTTTCACAAGATCTCCACTACAATGGTCTTAAAGGGACCCTGTCCATTTGCAACCCAACCTGTTTTAAAGAACACATTAGAAGTCGTTTCAGCTCTTTCACCTGCCAATCTGTGGTTTGACAATCACATTTTCCTATTTTTAAAGACAGCGATTTTCTCCCACTGTAACAGCATGAAAGACCCACATAAATGGGAGGGAACAGACTTAGCTACCCAGTGGAAACAATGAAATTGGCTATACAGTGTGTCAAAACCACACAGCCAAAAAAGTGTCTCTTATTGCTTCCAGCTACCTACATGTGTTGAGTGGTGCAGAATAACTCGACAGAAGTGCCATTTTAAAGATATTTATGTCGCTCTCAAGCAAGAAGGGATAAATCCTTAGTGTTGCTACAGACACACCCTTCCCGGAATTTCATTCTGTATGCAGCGCCCATGTGTTTCGTGTTCTAAGTGTTGGCAGTTTCAGACCAGCTGGCTGGGGGTGGGGGGGGGGGGGACACACATCTACAGGGAGTTTTTTACCTTCCACCTCATGAAGACGTAGTCCCCGTTCTTCAAATCCTCGTAATCAAAGTCATCTGAGTTAAATGTTTTCGCATATTGGTAAAAGGCCTGGAATTTCCCCTGAAAGCACAGGAAAACCAAAAATCAATTCCTAGAGCACAGCCGACTTTCAGATAGCAGAGTTTATGAAGGGAAGAACGTGTTACCAGGTAAGAGACTCTGGGAACCGCACCCTGCCTTGTCAGGAATGGGAAATGGATGATCCAGTAGGATTTTTTGTTTTTATCTCCAAGTTTGGCAATTTATGATTTCTAAGCTGTTGCATCACAGATTCAAGCTAGACTAGCTAGCCAACTTGCCTTGATCCAGGGCAGGCATCCATATCAAAAGCCACCACTGCTACTGGGCCCACTGCTGGCAAGTCACAGCAGAGGCACTAGGGATGGAATCTGAACTCCCCGAGTTCTCTCCAGAGCTGGCTGAAGATCGTACCCCTACAGCTACTCCTCCTGTAACTGTTCTGTTGTTAAAGCAGTGGCCCCAAAACTTTTCAGGATCGCCTCCCCCCCCAGCCAGAGATGGGAGTGGGGCTACAGCTCCCAGGGTGGGGGAGGATCATGTACAGGGGTAAGGGGAATGAGGCTGGGGGTGGGAGCGGGGCCGCGGCCTGGGGCTGCGGGCAGGGCGGGGCTGCGTGGCGCTCCCTCCCTGCCCCGTGTGGGCTGGCCCGGGCCCTGCCGCACCACCTCTGAATATTCCTCCAAGCCCCCAAGAGGGGCCCGCCCCACAGTTTGGGGGACCTCTGTGTTAAAGGTTCTCAGTTTCCAGGACTGTCAAGCCAGCACCTTTCACCAACAATCGAGAACATTTTTAACGTTAAGGACAAAACTCAAAAATACTTGACTGCAGAAATCCAACGTCCCTTCATCCCTCCCTACAGGAGAGAGAGAGGGCTCCAATGTCTAAGGCCTGCCACAGTTTGTGAAATGACTTCAATCAACCTGCAAGTGAGACTCTGGGGTATAACCAGCTTCGGCTGCGAAACACACAGCCGCTCCTTATACTCGCTGGGTAGAGACATGCAACTCACTGCGGTGAAGATGGGAAGGGATTGGTGCCCAAGAGAGGTACACCAGCATACATGTGAAATCCACCCTCAGTGAGGAGAGAGAAGCCCCCCCACACAGGAGAAATCCCCTAGCCTGCCTCTCCCTCAGCACAAGTACTATGTTCCATTAGGAACTGAGAGGCAGAAATTCCTCCTACTCAACAGGTATCTGTGTTGGTCTCTTCCACTCCACTCCACTCCCCCTAGGCCTTACTCCAGATGTGGTCCCATCCGTCAGAAGATCATTATCATTCGTTCTCAGGAACAGATCAGAGATTTTGGCTGGCAGCACTTGTAAAGTCTGCAAAGAAATCCTCCAGCCAAGCCAGGGAAGGTCCGAACTGACATTCCTGATCTAGGGGCTTGTCTACACGGGTGATTCTTGCACGGACATAGCAGCACAGATGTCACTGCACTGCTGGAAATCACTAGTGCTGCACTTGGGTAAAGAGTGACTTGTGCCAGAGGAGCTTCCCCCAGTTTCAAACCAGCTGAGTCATGCTGGTGCCAGTCACTTTTTTCACCAGTACAGAGTGTCCGTACTGGTGCAGCAACATCAGTGGAGCTACATTAGTAGGAGTGAAAAAAAGGAAAGGAAAGAATCCCTATGGGAGAAAGCGACCAGGAGAAAAGCCTAAGGAGAGAACTTTTCAGGCTGTCTTTGTATATCGACAACAAAGATACACCACAACAAAGCCTTCATTGTTTCTTTTTTTAAAAAACATTTGCATATCCCTTTGAAACAGTTAACACGTTTGGGGTGGTTTTAGATCCGTAGTTGGTTGCCAATATGTTGAATTACCCAGTGTTTCCGATCGACGTCTTCATCCGCATCCCATTTCCGCGTTAAGAAGGGGTGTTTTTTACTGATTATTTCCCCTTCAAAGAAAGTGGTAAGGGTCGGGTATTCCTAGGAGGAGGGTAAAAAAAGATTAAAGATTAAAGAATTTTGCCAACAACAAAACAAAAAACTGGGCCCTGTATAGGAGAGGAGACACACTCAGATACTGGCTAGCATTTCAGCAAACAATGACACGTCAGCACCAACCCCCCCAAAGTGGTCGGAGAGTTCGGTCTGATGTCCCCCTCTCTCTGCTTTGCACCTTACTTTATCCCGTTCCAGACACTTCTAAAGGGATGCCCCTTCCCATCTCTCTCCCATAGCCCATTTCTTCCATTCATCTCTCCTACACTGGTCCCCTTGCCCGCAATCTGTCTGCTGACTCCCCCACACCTTTAATTTGCTCCTTGAGAAGGGATCAGAGGCTATGGTGAAATTAAAGAAAAAGGTGACAGAGATCAGCCAAAGACATACAGAAGAATTAGGCTGGATGGGCTTCCCCTGCTCACATACGTTGAACCTATGATCTACTTCAGAGTTCCACTGCGTGGAAACTCTCAGCGAGCTCTACAACAGCGGTGAGCCATCGCATATCATCAGCTGAAATAAGGAGCCTGTGTCAGGAGAAGCTTGTGAGGAAAGGAATGCAGAGGTAGAAAGAAACCTGACAATCTGCACATTAAACCAGTCGTCTTGCTGAATGCCTGAGAGGTCAGCTGTTAATACAGGCAGGTCCTACATGAAAGGTGTGGAAAGAAGAACTTCAGGAAGATCTGGCTTGTCTGGAGGTTTGGGGCAACAAAGATACACGCACAGCCAATTAACTGGTGATGGCAAAGTCAGGTCTGCTTCAGCTCAGCCCTTACAGTGCTGCTATCAAGTTAAAACAATTTTTAATTAAGTTGCTACAAAACCATTTATATTTGGTTTACACTGTGTAAAAAAAAAAAAAACAAAGGAAAGGGATTAAGGTACCCAACAGTCTTCTTAATTATGGGCTCAACCTCACAGACCTTCATACCTTTAGCCAGAAATTGGAGCAGAGGCTGCCCTTCACTCCCATGGAGTATAGAAAAGGAGTTTAGTAACACGTGCTCACCTCTGTAAGGCCTTTAATCTTCAAGTATCCACAAAGATAGGAGTTTTCCATATCCACATGCTAGGACAGAGAGCACAAAATCTGTAAGTGTGTGTATCCAGGGACAAGATACTCAAGTTGGCCCAATGCACTTTGGTCTCAGCTCTGTTAAGGATGGTACAGAACTGCATTGCCCAGCTTTGTTCATAGGTCATTCACGTTGATCACACAGTGGTATCTGGACTCAGGAAAGAATCATTTAGAGGTATCCACTTTACCTTTTCTGCAAGCGGGCTGGGGAATGTCTCATGTGCTTTCAACTAATTAATAATACGTTCTACTTGTATAGCACCTTTTTACCCAAGGATCTCAAAATGTTTTAGAAAGATGGGTAAGCTTCCCCGTTTTACAGACGGGGAAGTTGAGTTGGAAGTGAAGTGATTTGTCCAATGTCACAACACATCAACAGAGCCAGATCTCCTGATTTGTCTGTCACCTGCTCTAACCACATGCTACCAGCAATCTAGACATCTGTGAGTGACAAGAAGGGAGGGAACATCCTCCAACAATCAGATCTTTCTCCCTCGCCACCAGAAACTCTGGTTTCATCCTTGGCTTTGATGGTGACTGTTAGTAAATCTGTCTCTCATCACTTCCATAACGTGACCTACCCCAATGAGTTCTCTCTACTTATCTGACACTAAGGCCTGGTCCCTTCTAAACAATCCCATCACTGCTGCACACAAGAGCCTTCTCTGGAATGTCTGCCATCCGAAAAAGTCTGCATGTACCTCTCTTCAAACTGTATCTTAACACATACCTGTCTCCCATTCCCAATGCCTTCGTTTCTTCCCCGCTTCTGACTGAATGCTCCATTTACTTGCCACACAGTGTCAAATTACTGGGATACTTCCATTTCTAGAAACTTCTGCTCAGAAACCCACAAATCACCAGATCAGCTCTCAAAGCCAAACGAAGAGTTTGAAAAACCCTGACATCAAAGGCAAAAATGCATCTTTCCCATCTGTAGCTAATTAAGTGCAACTATTTCACTGTGCTTATGCAGAATAATTGTAGTTAACTCCGCCCCTCAGAGGACATGCAAAACATCAGGGTTTAAGCTAAAAGACTGGGTATTCTTTGGGGGGGAAGAAGAGCTGTAATGAAGCTGATCTGCCATAGGAGGACTCCACTGAAGCTAGCCGTTCCAGGTACTCTTGTGCTGTTGACAAATGTAGCACTGTATGGGAAGGTTGACAGTGTGGTTTAAATGCTACTCCTGTCTGCTGACCTTAGGACTTTGACATCGTTCCACAACACTGACCAATGCGTCAGGCTTCATCCTAGCTCTCGTTATATAAACCACCAGATCTTTTGCAATCCAGTTGGAAACAGAGCTGTAACAGGCAGCATGTTTTATAGCAAGAGTGTATCAGATATCTGGCTTGCCACTTATACACGACCCTACATCTCGCCAGCCCTGCCCAAAGTGATCATGCCAGTGCCTACAACTAAAAATAAAGCACGGAGAAACAATCACTCTAAACAGGAATGGGAGGGCTGCAGAGACAAGTGCTCATTTAAAGAGATCCCTGGAGCACAGCGGGGCCCAACAGCTGCTCTTGCTACACTCTGTTCCAGGACTGATTGCTTCGGTTTGCTCTAACCCCTGGTCTACACTTACAATTTATCAACCTCACTGAGGACTGTGAAAGAATCACACCTGAGCACCGTAGTTAAGCTGACCTAGTTCCCAGTGTAGAAGCAGCTAGGCTGACAGAAGAATTCTTCTGTCGACTTAGGCTATGTCTACACTTAAACCACTACAGTGGCATGCTGCACTGCTTCAGTGTAGACCCTCACTACAGCGATGGGAGGGTTCAATCCCCCTCCCTGAGTGTCCATTGACCTAGCACTGGGGGTTTGGTCAGCTTAACTACATCGCTCAGGGGTGTGGATTTTTCACACCCCTAAGCAACACAGCTGGGTCGACCTAACTTTTACTGTAGACTTGGCCTCAGCTACTGCTGCCCGCAGAGGTGGATTAACTACCGCAACAGAAAACGCCCGAGCGTCGCAGTAGGAAGGCCCACACTATGGCACAACGGCATAGCTGCAGCGCTGGAGCAGATGTGGCCGTCGTTCCCTTGTCAGCGTGAGATCCAAAGGCTTCAGAGCCAGGAACTAGACATGCAGGGATGGTGAATCTCAGGGCTGGAGAGCTGAAGTCCCAGGGTGAGCCCCTCAGGACCAAACCACCTGTGGTGGCTGGAAAACCTGATGTCTGGGGCATCTTACGCCCAGATGACTAGTATCAAGTAGCTTCCTCCCCAGCCCTCCTGATGCAGGCTGGCCTGGCATGCAACTACCCACTCAGCCTATTACTCACCCACTCAGCCAATCCCAGCTGCTTGCTTTTTCTTCCTCAACTGAAGCTGAGGGACAAGCCCCCAGACTAGCAAAGGGTTTTGTTCATTTACTACGTTCTACCCCCACTGCTCCATGAAGGATGAGGGGGAGACATCATTTGCTGAGCAGATTTGCTCTAGCTCATGCAGGGGCAATCTGGGGTGGGGGCCTGGTGGGTCCCTAGAGAGGTCTCACCTGCCTCGCCCAGCCCAGAGGCTGTTCTTGTCAGTATTACAGCTGCCCTTGTGTTGCAGGCCTGGATTGGGGGATCCACCTGCATCACCGCCACCTCGCAGGTGCTGCTGGCCCAAGGTACATTTAGAGCCATGAAGGCCTTCCCAGGATGGGAAGGGTCCCTAACCTCCCCTGGACGTCCACCTCACAGGCACTGATCTCTGAGAATGAAGTGTTCTACAGGTAGGGTGACCAGATGTCCCGATTTTGGGGTCTTTTTCTTATATAGGCTCCTATTACCCCCCACCCCCTGGTTTTTCACATTTGCTGTCTGGTCACCCTACCTACAGGCAGGGGACCCCATGCAGAGGTCTCAGGAGGCAGTAGGTCCTGATCTGAGGGAAGGGGTGCCCTGGGGGGAGGGTGGGGTGCGTGTGTGTGTTTTGGGGACAATGTAGATCCCAGTCTCTGCTAGAGAAGGTATGCGAGGGAAGGGGGCCCATGTGGAGATCTCAGGGAGCGGGGGTCCCAATCTAAGAGCGGGAGGTATTTTAAGAGCAGATATTGCATGTATTGGAGCCTGATCTCTGTGAAATGGGGGGATTAGGGAAAGAGGTCTCCATGGGGTGGTCTTTGGGGGAGGGTCCTCAGGGGGCAGTGGGTGCCTGGACTCAGGGGGGCTGATGTGCATGGGGGTCCAGACTCTGGGCAACAGGCATCATTCTAGGGAGGCCCTGGTGGGTGCTCAAAAGGATCCCCAAGAGGTGCTCTAGGAGAACGGGGGGATCTTGGGAGAAAGGCCCTAAGAGGCAATACAGGGAGTACTGGGGCGGATCCCGGGGAGGAATGGGTGCTCAGGAGGGTCCATGGGAGGCACTCTAGAATGGATTGAGGGGCCCCAGAAGGGAAGATCCCAAGGGGCACTCTAGGGGGAGGTCTCTGGGAGGGGAGCAGGAGATGCTCTAGGGGGGACCCCCATGGGGAGGACCTCAGGGGGTGTTCTGGGGGATCCCAGGGAGGGGTCACTCTAGGGGGACCCAGGGAAGGACCCCAGGAGGGGGCAGGGATGCTCTAGGAGGTCCCCAGAGGAGGGGTGCTCTGGGGTCCCCAGGGGGAGGACCCCAGGAAGGGAGATGAGGGGTGCTCTGGGGATTCCTGGGGGAGGACCCTAGGAGGAAATGCGGGGGGCACTCTAGGAGGGTCCCTGGGAGGGGAGCAGAGAATGCTCTAAGGGGGTCCCCAGGA
>NW_020664444.1:6949061-6974944 GCF_002925995.2 Terrapene triunguis
GGGGACGCTCTAGGGGAGTCCAGGGGAGGACCCCAGGAAGGGATACAGGGGGTGCTCTGGGGGGTCCCCAGGAGGGGGGACGCTCTAGGGGGTCCGGGGCGCTCCGGGGGGGGTCCCGAGAGGCGGGGCGGGGGATCCCCGCGCGGCTCACCTGCATCACCACCTCCACCTCGTAGGCGTTGCCCTTGCTGCGCTGCTGGCCGCGGAACTTGGCCCCGCTGTAGAGCAGGGAGGTGGCGACCCCGGGCTGCGCCGTGTTGATGGGGGGCGGCGGCACCAGGCTGGCGGCGGCCCCGCGGCCTCGGGCTCCCCCCGGGCAGCAGCACTCGCTCCGCACCGGCATCTCGGGGGGGTCCCCGGGCGCCAGCGTGACACGGGCTGCGGGGAGCCGGCCCGGCCGCCTTACCGACCCGGGAACTCGCCGGTACCCCCGCCGCCTGGCTCAGGGCCTCCCGGCGGCGCCTCCGCACATGCTGATTGGCCCAGAGGGCGCTGCGGGGGGCGGGGCGCCATTCCCATTGGGCTACCGAAGCCACGTGGGCGGCTGCAATGCCCCCTGGGACTCGTAGTTTCCTGTTGGTCCCAGTGACGGTGCACTCGGAGGGACAAAATAGCGATTATGATGCTGATTGGACGTCGGTGAGCAAGATGGCGGCGCCCAGAGGCAGAGAGGTTAGCTGAGCAGCGGGTGTGAGGCTGTTCCGCAAGCCGCGTCCGTGCGGCCCCTACAGGGAGCGGGAGAGGGGCCTAGAGCCCGTATATACTCTATAGGGTCGTACAGGGGGTTCCGTGGGGGTCTGTCTTTGGGGCCCGGTGATCCCGGCTGGGGGCCTTGGGGAGCCCATCAATCCTGGCGGAGGCTCTTGGGGGGGGGGGGGCGTTGATCTGGGGGTTCCTCTGAGGGGGGCCGTTGATCCCGGTTGGGAGCTTTCTGTGGCGGCATTGATCCCAGCCTGGGGTCCTTGGGGCGTGGGGAGGCGTTGGTCCCGAGTCACTAGGAGCCCAGGTCTTTAACAGGGCCAGATCGTCCCCATCTAGCTGTTGCTCGCGGCCTCCCGAGAATGTGGCGCCGTTGTCAGCGGCTGTTCTACGCCAGGCCGCCCCAGACCCCACGGCTGTGCCCGACTCCTCCGGTTGCGGGCCCCAGCCTTTCACTGCCGGGCGCGGCACGGACATACACCCCGCCGACAGGTGAGGACAAAGCTGGACAGCGATCCTGCTGCACGCGCGGCACATTTCAACATGCTCAGTTCCACATTGCAGGGACGTTCGTCCGTGGTGGATTTAGCCAGTCCTAATAGCTGGCTGCTGCCACAGTTTATGAGAGGGGCATGATCCCCTATTTACAGAGGAGGGCTCTGGCTTGTGGGGTGGGCCCCAACTGAACCTTTGTAGCAGTAGTTGTGGAGACCCAGGTATTTCAAGCCTGACCATGAACATTTATTATTCACATATGTGCAGGGCACTGCAGAGGCAAAAGAAAACCACATCCCTGCCCCAGCTTGAAGTCTAATGCCTCATGCCTGCTGCTGACAGTGTGTGAGTCTGCTGCTGTGCCTGCATTCGGCCTCACAGATGCGGCAGTTAGCACGTGCTGTCAGTTCTATTTTAGGTACTGCTATTACCTCAGTCACCACGGTAGCCGAGTACCTCACATTGTTTAATTTATTCCTTCTCACCACCCCCCTGTAAGGTTAGGCAGTGCTGTGATTCCTCACTTTATAGACAGGGAACGGAGGGAAAGAGAACCCGAGGTCACACACAAAGTCTGCGGCAGAGCAGCGAATCAAATCCAGGTCTCCTGAGTCACAGGCTAACACCTGCACCACTAGTCCATCCTTCCTTAGTTGTAGAAGTGGCGCTTTAAACATCTATCCCCTGTGGTTTCTACGAGGATGGTGACATTTGACCCTTTGTTTCTCACAAGCCAAGACCCTGAACTGGCAATGAAATCCATGTCCTGGAGCCCCATTAAAACAGGACTAGGGGATGTGTCTTGTTGCAGGATGAAGGCCTTGGGCGCATGCTTGAATAGTCCTAACAACATGGCATTCTTTAAGTCCCTTGATCCTGCAACTGGCTTGGTCTGGGCAGACTCCCTTTGCCTTCACTGGGACTCTGGAAACCCAGGGGCCTGCATGTGCAGTCAGATGTAGGAAGGGAGCCACAGTCCAGACCCAGTAAGGACACGGGTTTGGAGGGGTAGCCCATTCTCCCTGCTGTGTGTGGGAAATGGAGCCAGGTGTCTGTCTCTGTAAGTGGTCCAGTCCTGTGTTAACACAGACTCGGATCTGGATCCACACTACAGACACGTAGCTCCCAGTTTGGGACTTGTTTATCTGCTGTGCTCTGCATGGCCTCAAAGAGCCTGTCTTCCTATGTTAATATATCACTACATTATAAAGCCAGATGGAACCACTGTGATCATCTAGTCTGGCCTGCGTAACAAAGGCCCTAGGATTCCCTTGAATTCATTCATTAATGTCGCGTGTGGTTTTTGTTTGGAGCGGGGAATACTGTGGGTGTGACGGCTGTCAGCGCCGGGATCTAGCTGTGTTACATGTGGGCGCAGTCAGGGAATTAGCAGGTGCCGTTCATGCCATTTAGAAGTCTAATGGTTGTGCCTGGCAACAGTGCAGGTGCCAAATGGAAACTGCTTCTAAAACTGGGGCCTGCAACCCCTAGTGGTAGATTTGCTATTGCACCAGGTGGGCTCCTGGACATAACAGGTGCAGCTGGGAGGGAGATCCTCCGTTTAAAGGCCTGGGGAAGAGCAAAGAGATCAGTGCTCCCCCAGTATATTCAATTGCACGCTGCAGTATACCTGGCATCTACGTGAACGCACTCAGGACATGGCTTCGTGCGTTGTGGGCAATGCTCCTGGATCCAGCCAGAGGGCATTCAGGGCAGGATGACAGGCTAGCTTGTTGCTGTAAGTTAGGGGCTATTCTAGACTCAGGCACATCATTGGCTTCCGTCTGAAATCACACCCGAGGGAGCTGTTTGAAAAGCTGGCTGGATATTGGTGACCCACCTAAGCTACATGGGAGTTGTAGCTCCTGCTGACTGGAGTTGCTGCATCACTCCAGCAGGTGGAACAGCTTTGACCAGCTGAGCAAAGCTCCTGACAGGTCACATAACTTTTGTTTCCAAGACAGTGTCCGGAGAGCTGGTCGACTGACCCAGAGCTAGTTTAATATTCAGTCCGGCAAAGAGGGGCTTCGGTGGTAGGGATTGCACCAGCATGTATTCCAGGTCCAGAGGGACTCGGGCACATGGGCTTGTGTAGAGGGACTCTGAACCAGCAAGGGAGGGAGGCCAGCTGTGCCATGCTCAGCACTGCCGAGGAGAGCCGGCATGTCCGATCCGCAGTGGGCGGGGATGAGGAGAGGGGCTTGACCGTCGTTCTCGCTGCTTTCTGAGTGGATGTAATTTCCCCCCCAGAAAGGAAGAGGTTTTACCAGAACGTTAGCATCTCCCAAGGCGAAGGTGAGTGCTTCCGCCAGGAGTCTGGCGGGGTGTCCACACATGGCCCTTTGTGTGAAAACCGGGCACAGGGAAGGGTGGTTATGGAACGCGGGCCCTGCCTACCGGCAGATGCTGGCCAGGCCTGGAAACCAGACCTTGAGAGCCAGCTTTGTCACAAACCTGGTTTGCCCTTTCCCCATTGGCTGGCAAAACCATAGGAAGGGAAATGGCTTCCAAGAATGGTTCTCGGAAATTCTTCTCTGGTAGAGCGGGGCCCCCAAGACCTTCAGTGGGGAGACTCCTGGGCCAGGTGTATCACTGGCCTTGCCCGGGGATGAGTTTGCCCCCTTCAGCTTAATCTCTGAATCTGCCCCCTGCCTGGGGGTTGCACGTGGATCCCTCGTGTGCTTTACCCTGGAATCCCGCTGGGTTTCTAATCTGATCCCCCAGGTGGCTTTGAAATAAACCTGGACCACAGGAAGCTGAAAACGCCCCAGGCCAAACTCTTCACTGTCCCCAGCGAGGCCCTGGCTATTGCTGTTGCTACGGAATGGGATTCCCAGCAGGACACCATCAAGTCCTACACCATGCATCTGGTGAGCACCGTGGGCTTTGGTGGAAGGGGAGCCCCACGGTGGGAAGGAATCTAACAAGTGGTTTTGCTGGGGCCACTGCTATGGACAGCCTCATCTTGGATAAAGGTGGAGCATAGCCTGCTGGGAGCTGTAGTCTGTGCGGGCCCCATCTCTGAGCTAAATACATAAACTAGATTGATGTATGAAGGGGCTGAGTCTAGTCATTTTTTAAATTTTTTTTTACACTTTCTTGGCTTTTGCCTGACCCACAGTGCTGGGGCAAAGCGTGCCTCACTCGCTATTGGGTCTAACCCCAGGATGAAAAACTGCCCCCTAACATGGGCCAAACGCCCATGTGAATAGAACCTGACTCGCAGCTGGAAATGCTTCTCATCCAGATTATTTTACCTCAAGGCCTCCAGCATGCTCCCGTCCTGTCACTGCTCACAGGAGCACTGTGTTTGTGGGCCTGATCCAAAGCCGGGAAGATTCCCGCCGCCTCCAGTGGGCTTGGACTCATTCACCTCCCGGGCTAGGTTTTGCATCACTATCCCTTAATCTGTCGCTAGCACAATAAGGATTCTTCAGCTGTTGTCTGGGACCTTGTAAAATCAGAGCTGCCGCCTCCCCAGGACTCTGGCTGGTGTAATTGCCTTTTCTTTTGCAGACCACATTGTGCAACACAGTTTTGGACAACCCATCTCAGCGAAACAAAGATCAGCTAATCAGAGCAGCTGTGAAGTTCCTGGAGACAGATACTGTCTGGTAGGAAACTGAATGGGCTTGCAATTCACTAGGGAAACCTCTGGCTTAGAAGCCAGGCCAGTCTCATTGCATTATTATGGGTTATTACATCTTCCAGCTGGGCAGACCGGAAGGGTGACTAGAGGTTTGGAAACACATTAAGCTGGGTGACTGGTTGGCACAAATACAGCCTTTGGGACAGACACCCTGGCTTGAACAATGCATCTGCCCTTCTCTTTCTGTAGTGGTACAGCCCCGGCAATGACCCCAGTGTGTAGTACGTCCCCTTGAGCCTAGCAGCCAGTGTGGATCAGAGGACCGGCCCCTTCTGAAAGGGGACTAGCACAGAGCCACTCCTTAGGGGTAGAGGAGCAGAACTCACTCATAGTGTCAACATACTGCCACCCCTTCTCCCCCAAACTCACGAACCCCAGGGAGATTTCACCACCTGCAAGGGGGGCCAGTTCAGCCCTGGCGTGATGGGGTTCAGCTCCATTGAGACTTTGCCCTAGGCCTGAATTGCTCCCCACAAGATGTTGCTGTCTGTAAGAATTTGGCAGTGCAAGAGCCTTGGATTTAGCTATAAGGAGCATGGCAGTTTCCGTGCTCGGCCTTAACACCTGGTTTGCTCTAGAATTCCTTTCTATTGTATTTTATTTTTTCACTGAACCCATCGGCCTGCCCTGTTGAACTCCAGGAGCTCCGACCAAGGGATCGGAACTGTCTTTGAAAACTGCAAAGAAAAACTTGTGGCGCCGAGACTCTGAGCCCAGATCAATTGACTTGGGCTCCTGCTGTCGTGTAGACATTCGGGCTGGAGCGTGGGCTCTGAGACCCTCCCCCCTTGCCAGATTTTGTGGAAGTGTTTTTTAAAACAGATCGCTAACAAGTTTGTGCTTCAGGGGTCAGTGCCCCTACTCTGACCACTGGACAGCACTTAATCCCGCTGCTGATTTAGGGCCTGATCCAGAGTGCACTGAGGTCGACTGCTGGCCCATTTGGTAGCAGACAAGTCAGTGGCCTTCCCTGTGCCTCGGTTTCCCCATCTGTAAAACCGACTCATCTTTAGTCAAAGTGTTTTGCGGCCTGTGGCTGCAGAGGTCTCTAGTGGTGTGAAGCAGAGCTGTAGGCTGGCACTCCAGCGGGCTGTGAACAGCCCCCACAGTTATGTCAGGAGGACACAGGCACAGACCTGGAATTGATATCACAGCATCAGGCCCTAAATTTGGGCAGGGCTGTTGGAGCAGCATCCCTCCATACAGGGATCAAGAGCTGGCTGGTTGTCTGTCCAGCAGAGGGCTCTGGATCTGGGGGAGGGTCATCAATGGAAGCTCTTCCTTTCCTTAGCCGGCAGCATCTGCTCACTTGAAGCTTACGGTTGGTACCTGCTCTTCAAATACTGGGCTCCCCTTGCCACCCCCGAAACAGGCTTAGCTGCCCGGTGGGTTTGCTCCACGTACTGCGTGAAGAAGGCCAGTGATTTGTCAGTGAAGGCTGTTTTCTTGTTGCAATGTTCTAGCTACAGGGTGGAGGAGCCAGCCGGCCTAGTAGAACTGCAGAAGAATAAATGGGATCCCATGATCGAGTGGGCTGAGAAAAGGTAAGAAGTCAAAGACTTTTCCCTTCTTGTTGCTAGCTGCCCTCTCTGTGGTATTCCAAGGGTGCTCGTCACTGCACTATCCGAAAACCAATCATGCTGATGACAGTTTAGTTCACGAGCTAGGCTGGGGCCAGCCCCTTGGGCTATGGAAAGAGGCACTGTGGGGTACTGAGGAGGCTTTGGAGGGCAGAGACTGTACCTAAGGGGTGTCAAGTCTCCAGCAGCGAGGAGCTGCTGTTGGCCAGTCTCCAGCATGATGTCTTGGTGACCCCTTCACGGTGTTTCTCAGCCCATTGAGGAGGAAGGGAATTAGACTTGTAAATTCCATAAGCAAGACCAGATGTTGCTGCACATGCAACATTGCACTGACTGGCTGTGTGAATGAATTAGAGCGGTGCAGTGTGGGTAGGAAATGTCCCCACATATACCTGCTTTTTCCCCTCGGGGTCTAATCCCAGCTGACATCCGTGAGGGTCGTATCTGCTTACGCCAGGGCTAAATTTAGCCAGAGTCTTGCTTCATAATGATACTGAGGCTCACGTGCCTCCACGACCAATCGTTTGTCTGGTACCATCTAACTCCTTCCAGGTACAACGTGGAGATCGGCTCCTCTACTAGCATCCTGGGACCCAACATCCCAGCCAGGACCAAAGACACTTTCACCAGCCATTTGGCATCTTACAACACGTGGGCACTGCAAGGTACTGAGGACGACTTATCTGGTGTGTCCGTCCCTCCAGGGTACACGAAGCACCGTTCGCATATATGCCTTTTCCTCTCTCAGAGCAGTAACCAGCACAACAAAAACGTTTTGGGGAAGGAAGGGAGACTTTAAATCAATGGGGGAAAACAAAGGGGGATTGTAGTTTAAAAGAAATAAATCCAAGCTAGACCTTTAGCTCTAGCTCTGTACGGCAGGGGGTCTCTCTTCACTGTACAGGGTCTTGTTGTATTAGGCCCTGATTCTCTCAGAACTACTGACATCTATTTTTTTCCTTAACATGACATTTTCAGGTGATTTCGGTCCAAAATTTAGACTCTGTTACCAAGAAAAGGGGTTTGAAACCCCAAGTGCACAGAAACGATTTTATGGTTTTGTGACTACCCCCTCCTCCCCCTTCCCCCAGTAAATGAAAACCCCTTGAGTTTAGATTTAAAATGTAAGAGCTGTGATTATTGGCAGCCCAGCTGTTCTACTCTTGTGCAACTGAACGAGATCCAGAAAGTGAATGTGACTGGAAAGGAAGGTGAAACTAACTAATCTGTTCTCATTGCTCATCCTCCTTGAAGTGCAAGATGCGAATAAACAGCAAAAATGGTGAAAAGTGCCCAAGACTTTACAAATTCTTTCAGGTCAATGGTAAATATTTTAAAATGGATTTTTACCCCGACACATCCCCTCTTTATTCCTTGTGTCATTCTCCTTTCAAAATAAAGATGTTTTAAACAAAGTAGACTAGAAACCCACCGGAATCCCTGGCTACCTCGTCAGAAGACAATGAGAGACACCGAATTTCTAGTAGAAAAGTGTGCTCTCTGTTCTGATTTCAGGGCCTCCAATCCTTCCTGCAAACATTTCTGGTCACCTTTTGTTCACACCTTGTGTTTGGGGTAAGGTCGGGGGTGCTTCTTTTAGTTGGTTGGTTGGTATTTTGGCACGTCTGTCTTCAGCTGGGGAAGGCAAGGCCCCAGGCCCCGGCTGTTGTATTCCTGGGCAGTCAGTTGACTATTGATCCCAAATCTGGCCTTGACTCTAGCTGATCACTTAGCTTAGATTGAGCATGATTCCTGCTTCTTTGTCTCCTCCCTTTGCCCTGTACATGGGCCTGATGGTCAGTGGTGCTCAGCACCTCCAGCTGTCACAAATGCTCATCATCTCTGCAGATCAGGCCCCTTTTTCTCTCTCTCCCTCTCCTAGATGGTTGTGTGTGTTCTCTGATCTCATCCCCAGCTCTTTAGCGGTAAGATGTGAGCTCTGCCATCCTGCAGAAGGGAATCCTTCCAAATTTGTATCCAGGGGTGTGGCATTATTACGTTATAAGGGTGTGTTTCAGAATGAGAGAAAGCGGTTTGCAGTCAGAGATGCAGCCATTTGCATCAAAGTAACAATGGATCCTGATTAGCAACAGAAATTTCATGTGTTTATTAACTGTGGACTTGACTCTGTAGAGTGCATTGATCCAAGGTGTGGGGGATCATCTACCCGTCTGATCCTGCTGAACATGTTATGCCTTGGCTGCACCTTCAGAAGGTGTGAAGATGCCGATGTGATTTTGTATAAAGAACTGTGGTTCATGTTTGATATTTCCCCCCCTCCCAGGTATAGAATATGCGATTGCACAGTTGAAATCTCTGATTCTGTCCATGGGAGTGATTGACAGACACATTCCGGTAGAAAAAGCCGTGCTGCTGTCTCGCCTGGAGGAAGAATACCAGGTAAATTATGTTCCAGAGCAACCCTATCATTCAAATAGTGATAATCTCAGCATGACAAGTGATCTCCCAGCACAAACGACTGGCCGCAGAACTGCCTGCTATTACAGGAGACGTTCACTCCGCCAGGCTGCCTCTGGTCAATACGGTTTGAGTGTTCAGCCACTCAAGTCACGTGATGAACAGCCAAAGGCACTCTGAGTCCAACCTGCTGAGGGCTTTGGATTTCTTTTGCAGAAGTTGGACTGCTGCTTTTCGGCCCTCCTCCAACCTGCAGTGCAAAGCCCAAGGATGGTCTTTATTCTGTGTATTGGCCAGGCCTAAGCACTTTGCCAAGGACTAAGCTAACGCTAACGTGATTGTTGTGAACAGAAAAAGCTCTGTCCTTGCACAAAACCATCCTTGACCCAAAGTCCAGTGAAGTTAATGGAAGTCTGACTTGAATGAGCTTTGGATCAGGCCCTAATACGTTGCCTTCTATAGCCCCTTTCACTTGAGGGTCTCCGAGCGCTGGGCAGGCACTGGTTAGTGAGGCTTTGGTGCCACTCCTGGGAGGTATTATCTCTGTTTTACAGACAGGAAAATGGAGGCCAAGAAGTCCTGAAGTCCAGACTGCTTTCTAATGAACTCTTGAGTGAGCTGCTTGTTCTCTCTTCTCTCAGATCCAGCGGTGGGGCAATGTGGAGTGGGCCCACGACTATGACCTGTACGAGCTGCGTGCCCGCACGGCCGCCGGGACTCTCTTTGCTCACCTTTGTTCAGAGAGCTCGACTGTAAAACACAAGCTGCTGCAGGACTGAGGCTCTGGGGAGCGACGCATCGGGCAGAGCCGGAGAATGCCCAGTACAGATGACAAATGCAGCCTGGTGGATTCGAGCCACTGGCCGGCAATCAGCGCCTGCCAGCATGGTGACTTAGCATTGAGAGGGCCATGACTTTATAATGATTCCTAGCGGAGGCATTTCTTCCCTAGCTTGGCTAGTGCTGGAGGATGCCAGTGACTCTCAGCAGCCCTGACTTTTGTTACAAAGGAAGTACAGTCTGAGCTCCCTTCAGCCCCAATTAAATGCCCTGTCCCTGGCAGTTGCCAGAGGCTGCAGCTCAGCCAGTGTTTATGATCACTCAGAGGGGTAGCTAGTCTACATTCTACCCTCCAAGGCTCCCAGCCGTGGGGCCAGCAGCCCAGCAAAAGGGCTTTGGTAAGGCTAGGCACACACTCCAGCATAGGTCCCATCTTGGCATCTGCCTGCCCATGGCCCACGTTTGTTTCTAAAATCCAAAGTCATATCCTTGGAGACAAGACCCAGCTGTACCTGTTCCTCACCCAGTAATGTGCTTCTGCCCCTGTGCAAAGCTGGGCTCAATCCCAGTTTGATTAAAGGCGTCTCGTGCTAGATACTGGAAGCCAGTGCGTGTGGTCAGTTATTTTGTACTTCCCCACCGCACTGTGGGATGTGCGCTGCCTCTCTGCCCAAGAGCGCCCAGACAGTAGCAGAGCCATCTGCTGGGGACACGCAGAGCCATCACTGATTGACAGCTGTCTGCTTCCTCGCCCGCAGGCTTCGTCTGTGTCCCTGCCTGAGGATCTCCATGCTCAGTGCTCTGTCGCAAGCACCGGCTTGCCCGCCGAGGACTGGACAGGAACTCCCCCTTGTTTTTGGACTAATTCTAACTCCCCAACTGTCTGAGGCCCTGATCCTGCAATGGCTTATGCACATGCTCAACTCTGAACTCGGAGCAAACCCACTGACTTCAGTGGGACTCCTAATGCATAATATGTATTGAGCAGGCACGTATGAGTTGTGGGATCAATGCCTATGCCTCACCAACCAGGCCTGTGCTGCAAAGTTCTGATCTAACCTGCCTCTCTCCCCCAAGTTCAGGGGTGTTTGGCCCCTGGGCTTTCATTTAGGCCTGTCTCTGAAGACTTCAGACTCTTAAAGGAAAAGAAAATGTCAGCTGGGCAGTTGTTATGAAAACCTCCTATGAGCACGATCACCCCTGGCATCCTCATTTAGAATCAGCTTCGTTTCCAGTTAACACGCGGGGGAATCAGTAGCGCCAGCACTTTCATAAGTGACCACAGACTGGGGGCCCAACTACACGTGTAGAGCTTGACCTTCCAGAGGGGCTGAGCACTCGCAGATCCCATTGATTTCAGTTGGCGCCACGAGTGCTCAGCTCTGCTGAAAAGCCGGAGCCCGTGTGCAGCCAGTCAGGGCCGGTGCTCAGTGAGCAGGCGTGGGGTTAGCAATGACCAGAGGAGAGCCTGCTCTCACACCAGCCCAAGGGAGGACAGTGTTTTGTCAGCTGAACCAGAGCAACTGCAATCAGCCCACAGGCAGGGCTAGTGCCAGGAAAGGAGGAGTGGAAGTCTCGGGGTATTTGTCTCTTTCCCAAACTGTGCACTGCCACATCCGTTCCACAAGCATGGGTTTCCCTTCTTCCCCCTCTTCAGTGCCCTGCCTCCAGCAAGGAGTCCGAGCTCCCTGCCAAGCAAACGGAGCAGCTGCTGCTGAGCAAGGAGGGAAATTAATGACTCGGCACTGAGCAGCCACAGGTGGGCTTCTGCAGAGCCACTGGTCTCCCTGCTGGTCAGAGGCCACTCTGAGCACGCTGCAGGAAGCTGCCTTAGTGTGGGGCAGAGGAAAGAGGAGGCTACCGGGAGTGCAGAGCCTCAAACCTCAGGCTTGCTGGGCCAGAAACCCATGATTGTTAGGGAGGCGGCGGTTAGTCTGATGGAGAGTGTTCTCTTCCCCATCACCGCCACGTGCCAGCTGCTGCATGAGTCCCAGGCTCCTACCACTGCCCGCAGGTGACAAACCTTCCGGGCATGGCCTGGTGGTGGAGAATCGCAGCTCAATCTGGGACCTAGCTGTTTGTGAGCTGGCTTTGATTTGCACCATAAGTCTCAGGGCTTCCAAGTGAAATCCTCAGCTCTTCTTTAAGAGCTTTTCCAAAGTCAAATGGTATTTTTATTTCCATATGATTTTTTTTTGTGTGTGGGGGGGGGGGGAGGGTGACACCCCAGGATGAAACATCCCCACCAGTGAGTATTTACAAGGGGGCTGTCAGAAAGGGCGAGGCGCACCTGTTAGATCACCAAGGCCTGTGTCCTAACAGGGGAGCCACTGTTGGCCTACTCCATCTGCTCCAGACTTTCCATGTTGTCCAGCTCCTCCTGCAGATGGTCGATGTATTGATTAATCTCTCTCACACGGTTGCGGTTTCTGTTGAGCTCGTTCTTGTGAACCTGAGGAGAGTGTGATCAGACAGTGGGTCCTTGAGCTTATTTCAAACCTTCAGTCACCTGCTGTTGCCAAAGGGCCCAGCAGAAAGTTAGGAGATACCTCCCCCCAGCCCCTCTGACTTCCTGGCAGTGGCCCAGCTACATTGGCTGGACCCTGGTGCCTCTCTGCCCGCTGCGCTAGGAAGCAGCTGCAGGCCAGTGTGCTTTCATTGCCTTGCTGCTTGTCTTTTCCCTAAGCAGGGTTTTGCTCCCCGAGCCGCAGGGGTTTCCTTACCTCCTCGATCACCGAAGATGACCAGCTATTGGCTTTGGTGACGATGTCATCCTCTCTGTTATCGATCTTCAGCAGGTGGATATCGTGGGAGGCATTCACTGCGTTGACGATGGTGTCTTTGTCCACAAAAAGCTAGGGAGTGAAATTGACCGAGCGATGGGAGATGTGGATTTTACATATAAATGCAGCAGGTCTCAAAACTAGATGTGTCGCAGTGCAACACTTAGTAGCACCATCAGAGAAGAAAATAAAAGCTCTCTCTGGTACATCTCATGCTGTTCAAAGCCCTGTACCAACTTAGCCTCACTATAGCCTTGTGCAAGGACTATTTTACAGATGGGGAAACTGAGGCAGCGCTGAAGTGAGTCGCCAAAGGCTGCATAGCAAGCGAGAGCTGGGAGTAAACTCCTAACCCCATGCTCATTCCTCCAGACAGTGCTGCCTTCCAGCATCTGGCAAGCCCATCTTGGCAGCTGTCAGTCCCGGGGAAGGCTGCATATGCTCCAACCTGCCTCTCCCAGCAGGTATAGTAAATGGAAAACTGCACTCAGAAGAGGTTGCTTTAACTGGTGGCATTTACTGTGTATCTTTGTTCTGGCACCACAACTTTGAACAGAGGCAGCAGCTTCCCCCTGAGATTTTAAATAGAGGATGGCTTCTATAAACTATAATTACTATCCTCCTGCAGCCAAGCCTGCCTGTTAAACACCTGAAGATCGCTTCTCAGGGGAGATGGACAGGAGTGAGGAAAACTTGGTATGGGGCAATGGTGCAGGCTGCACTCACAGTCCATAAAGCTGGCAGCTGCCCCTGCCCCGGAGGGCTGTTTTCTGAACACATGGCACAAAAGTCACTTATTTCCTTCTGACTTTACCTCCTTACAACAGGTAAGAAATAATTACCTGTCACACCTGGTAGGCAGGGCACCAGCTCAGAGAATCTGCCATGCTAGGCTCGGAGCTGGCAGGGTGTTGGCTCAGAGGGGCCCTGGGCAAGCAGGGCAGTGGCTGAGAGGAGCTGTGGCTCTGGAAAGGCAGGGACACTGACATGCCATTTTGGATGTGTGAATTTCCCTTGCAGAAGCTTCCGCACTGAGCCAATCCCTAAAGAGTGATAGTAAAATTGGGACTAGATGTCTCCTATGAAACCATGCGTGAACCCCATTCACTCCTTAAGCACCTGGAGACAGGAGCAGCGATTGGAACGGAGCTTAATAAAAGTGGTGGAAGCCTGGATCTGTTTATTTTTCAGCTGTAATAGAAATGTTGGAGGAGCAGTACATCTGCTCAGTGCTAAAAATGTGGATTTGTTTTTTGGGGCTGAGGGTAAAGATGGGGAAACCCAGACTGACACATGTTAAAACTCTGAGACAGGTAAGGTGTAGTACCCACATTGGGAATGTAGTCCCTACTACTTCAATCCCCACCCCACCAAACCCCCTCACCTGTAAGAAACTGTCATTTGTTTAAGAGCAGCAAAAGGCCTCAGGCTAGACCCTGGGCTCCTACCAACGTTAAATGGAGAGCCTTCCCAGGGAGGCTTTCTGAGGGGCCAGAATCCAGGAAACTGATCTCTAACCAAACTCCCATCCTGTCCGTTCATATGAAAAACAGATCTTGCATCTGCAAACCTCTATGAAATCTTTGCCCATAATTTTTTCCCTTTAATTATAAAGCTTGGTAAATAGAGTTTAATAATGTAATTTTCAATGTATACAGCAGCTTTTGTTCTGATAGACTGCAACCTGCATTGCGCACTACCTCCATCCACTGCCACTGAAATGCGGCCACCTGGGGCAGCAAGGAGGGGGGAGATTTTGGCCAAGGACACCAGGCCTAGCACTGCACTCTTACAAGTGCGCCATGGGATCTCGACTATTCCTGCAGAGCAGACAGGACCTTGATTTGTGAGGTCTCAGCTGAAAGACCTATGTGGAATTCAATATATCGGTTTCAAAAGGACTGATTGATCTCTATGGCGATATGAAACTGTAGGGCCAAATAAAACCCTAATTAAGCAGGTGCAACTCTACTGACTTTAAAGGAGTGACAGCCACGTTACATTTAGCTCATAGGGTTGGGAAATCTACCAGTAGTGCACACTGCCCCAAACTCCTGCTGTGTTGGAGGGCTTAGAGATCAGCCTGAGAGAGCCATGCTGGCCTAGGAGGGGGCAGGACTGGGCCAGTCAGAACAGACACCTCTCCCAGGCAGCTTCCAGCAGCAGAGCTCTGGCCACAACACAAATAGGTCTTCATCCCTGGTGGAAAGCTGCAGTACCATCACCCTCTTCCCTTCCCCATTCCAGCAGAGAGGCCCAGCGGTGCAATTTGTCCAGCACCGGTGCTTTTCGGGTACAGGTGTCAGAAAATTCTGGGCTGCGATTTTATTGTCAAACATAACGTAACTTTTTAACAAACATGGCAACTTTTTATAATTGCTGCAGCTTTGAGCGGCGCTATGCCCTGTCCACCAGCTCACAATGCCACTCACTCAGATTTAGCCTGGCTGCCCCTCCATCCTGCTTGCCTTCGAAAGTCGGGGGGGGAGGTCACATGGTGTCTCTTCCGTGCCACTGCCATGCTTTGGAGGGGAGGCTGCATGCCTTGGAAGAAGTTGCTGAAGCAAGGGTAGTGCTACTTGGGGGGGATACCCAGAGTGGGGTCTTCATTTCTCATCAGGAAACAGGTTGAGGGGAAGCCTGAGACGAGGCTTGTGAGACCCCTAGGGAGTATCTGCCTCGTGCCATGCTGATGTCTGACCATGCCAAAACCGCAACTTCAACAAACTTCAGCCACAATGTTTGAACCGACAAACCACGACTTCCTTGTAGCCTTATCTGGGGGCGGGGGGTTTGAAAGGAAACTATTTCTAGCTTTGGCAGAATAATTCAAAACGATATTGGGTCTCTGAAACCCAATCCTGATTGGGAACATGCTGTGCTCCCTTCCTCCTCCACACTTGGGATCCCTGCTTCCTAGAAGAGCCTAAGTTCCATACACAAGTGGGGGGCCTCACCAGTCGGACATCATCTGGCATCTCCTCATCAAACTCGCTCTTGACTATCTTCTCCAGAGTGTTGATTGCAATCTCCAGCAGTTTCTCGTGGTGATGATTTTCTAGATCCCGGCATTGAGCCATCGTATGGAAGAAAGTTAAGAAACAAAGAACAGTGGCATTTGACTGGCCTCTGACAGGCTGGACCTGGTGCTGAACATCGACAGAGAATGACGTTCTACATAAGCAAGCACTGCTAACCCTAAAAGGGGATTCGTCCACCTCCTGTGAAGCAGGTGACCAGTAATTGACCTGGCTGGTGGAGAAGGTCCTGGAGTGTTCAAAAGCAATATCCCCACTACCCTCATTGTGGTACGTTATCCAGAACAGACACTGGGGGCCGTTGGCACAGGAAGTTCAACGAGGCCTTTGTTTGCGTGTACAAAACTCTGAATGTGACAAGCACTTGCACAGGGCTAAGAGTTTTGTGTGTATAAAAATCATTTCACCCGCCACTGCAATGGAACCACCTCTGAGGCAGAAGAGGGCAACTGTTCTAGAGCACACAGCTGCACAACAATCTAAGGCACAAAGAGACAGTACAGGAGGAGTTTTAGGTATTTCATCTCTTAAAATGTCAGCAATACATAGATATCACATGGTCAGATTTACCAAGAATTTGCTCAGAAACAGAGGTGGACTTTCAAAGGCACAAAGAGCAGCTAGGAATCTAATTCTCATTGACTTTCACTGAGAATTAGGTACCTAACTCTGTAATTTCATTACATCCTCATCACTGAGTTGTGTAGCAGTTCCTGACTGTGTTCTCTTGCTGAGAATATGGTAGAGAAGTATTTGAGCAGAGTCTGTATTTCATGAACAGGGAAATGTTCCTAAGAATTAATCAATCAAAGCCTACAACACATTAATAAGCAACAATCCATTTCCACACAGTGAGTGCTGACTTCTGGGCCTTGCAGTAATCTTGTGAAGGGAAACAACACATTTGCCGCGGGTCAGATTTATACGACACAGAGTTCAGGCCAGTAGACTGCCAAAAGGATATATCCCTTGGACGTTCTCAATAAATGTTGACACCTGGTCGGCAATGTTTCTTTCAAAATCCTTTATTATTTCCTTAACATGGAAAAGAAAAGGAAAAGTTACCAAGTACTCAAACACACACAACACAGATCAGAACCAGGGAGGAGTCTAAAATGCAGTATACTTTTGATCTGATCCATCAGTTTTATCAGCACCGCTGGGGACTGAAGATACCTCAGATAAATTAATTGTGCTGAAGCACCGAAAGGCATGTGCTTTTCTGCACTGGTATGCATGTGTCAGGGAAGATTAGATTCAATCCTTTTGGGAAGAGTTGATGGAGCGATGCATTTATAACAGACTCTGGGAAGTTCACTCCATCAAATCACTTGGAACCTTCTATGTACATTATGACTAGAGAACATTTTGTCTCTGATTAGAGACAGGTGTCAAAGTTTCTCATTCGGTTTATGAGGCTGCAGGCTTCTTGAAGACTTTGCCATCAGGAACATAACTAACAGCTGGGATTATGAGAGATTTTGTTTAAATCCTGGAAGGTGGGTGCTGCTTCTTGCTGCCTCTCTCAAAAACAGGGGATAGTCTCTTAGAGCTTCTGCTTTCCCTAACATCCCTAATAAAATGTTTAAAACATTCCAGTGCCTCAAATAGGGCATGTGAAAAGCACCTCTGATATTTCTGCAAAATCTATTGGTAATAATGAAATAAATAAATTAACACCCCCTCACACACCCCCCCCCCCGGATCTGCTAAGCATCCGGTTTGAACTCCGCTACGAGCTACCATAGTCATGCTCCCAGTGGGGTGCTCAGGAAAGTGGACTAACTTGGGGTTGGGGCATGAGAGTAATTTTTCAGTCATAGCAACGATCCCTTTGAAAGAATCACACCACTAGAACCTTGAAAATGGGTCCTATACTAGGGGGCAGCTTCCACAAAACGGCCCAATAACCTCCCGGATGACCCTTTAGCCAACGCCGATGCCTTCATCCTCAGTAGCAGCGCATGAATAGTAAGTGCTGATGCAACATATAAATACACTGAGTCCAATTCTCCACTGCCTTGCACTTTGTGTACTCGTGCCTGTGCAGAGTGAGAATAAAGCCGGTGTCAGACGCTACCCAGAATGATCGAGTTCTACGCTCATTCTGTACAAGTGGGACTACGCAAGGCATAAGGCAACAGAGAAGCAGCCCCAGTGTTTTCTATCTGAGGCTTAGCAGATATATCCCCTTGCCTTACCTCTAGCTGGTCAACCGTCTGCATTTCCAGGGTCATAAGTGTGTCTGACAGCTGACTGATGTCCTCATTGTACTTTACGAGTTTAGACTCCGCAATCTCAAAACTACTCATGTTTTGAATCATGTCCAACAGCTAAACAGAGAGAGAGACATACAATATCATTTCTGCTCACCATTGCAATTTAATGAACTGTGATTGTTACATACCTGAGAAAAGTTCTGGCTCATGATTGGCTGAAATGAAATGTGATGGCTTGCTAAGTGGCTCTGGTTTACATACTCCGAGGTCAGTAATACCAAAGTGCACTACAATGTTAACCAACAAGATTCCACTGCAGCGAGTTGCGTGAAAACTCTGATTTGCTTGCCAGTCAGCAAATGGCTTTTTCCCTAGACCTCCTACTTCTTCTCACATGTAGAAAGTCCGTGTCAAAGGAAAAACGATAAGCCTTCTGAAATTCATAGCCACAGGGGAGAGACTTCCAATTACTCCTTATTAAGAAATGCAGGTCTAAATCCTGATCTCTTGAAAGTCAAGCAGAATTTTGCCTGACTTCAATGGGCCCAGGATTTTGCACTCAGAAGATATGTAATAGAACATCACAAGTAATGAGTTCTTGTTGCAGTGAATGACAATAAATCTTGCTCTTCAGAGTTAAATACTGACATCAGCCTCACAGCGGTCAACAATCTTAATATTGCTGAGCAAAGTATATGCTAAGCAAAGGTTATTTTCAAGACGCGTCTTTGTAATATATCTCTCCTACTAAAATCTGAGCGTTAAAAATATATTTTGAAGGACCCTAATGCACCTCACAGTTGGAGCCAATAGAAGGGGCTAAAATTGGGCACGAACCATTGCAGAGGGCTATCTGTAAATCAAACGAGATTATGCAGACACTGTAATGTTAAAGGGGGCATTTCTTTATATAAGTTAATCAAGCCAGGAGGCCCCAAGCAATTAAAACCGGGCTCCTGTTAGCAACACCTGCTGCTTTAGGGCTTTGGTATAATTCTTTGCTCCTTAACCAGCTTCAGAGCAAGCTGAGCTGTCTTGCCGTTCATATAGACCTGCACGATGGAATTATAGCTAGGCAAATGGAGCCTAGCAATGGTTTATACTTTATCACCTTCTAATCTCCTCCCACCCAGTCATACCAGTTTAAAAATAAGCCTGCAAGATCCATTTAGCAGCCTTTCTGACTGACTGTGACTCCCTCTCTCACCTTGACCAGCTCATTTAGGTCAGAATTTTTCATACGCCACAAGGTGCCTACATTCAGCACCTAAATCCGTATCTAAGCTTGTAAGCAGGCAGAGGAGTACACAGACATATTGCCGAAAATCCAAACTTACCCGCATTTTGAGTGTGGATTTATTGGTAACTCAAATAAAAACGCTTTGGGGCTGGGACTTTTTGTTCTGTTTGTACAGTACCTAGCACAATGGGGTTGTGAACATATTCCCAAGTGTTCTTCCCCCCCCCCCCGGATTTCCATTCAACACCTCTGAGGCCTCAACCCCACTTCTACCCTGGCTGGAGTTAAGTCCACTTGCTCATGAGTCGGCGTTAATATACACTGCGCCTGCAGACAGGCTTCAAGCACTTGGTAACAGAATGACTCAGCATCCTGCCACATTGTTAAAAGCAGCCTGTTTTCAGAGGTGCTGAGCACAGGAGATCTCACTGCCGCCAATCATGAGCGGCTTGTTCTATACAGTTGACAAAGCCCTTGACCAGAGTTTAGCCATGCTGATATTTCCAGGGACCTCTAGAAACAATAATAACTGCCCCTCTATTTTAAATGGGTCGAAAGGGATGCAGCTAGAAGCTATGACCTTGCCTTCCCCAGTGATGTGGCTGCAGCTCTCTGGAAAGCAGAGCTGGTTGAAAAATGGTATTTGCTGCCAAAATAGTCAAACAAAATGAACATTTTTTTCTGTTCAAAGTCATTTCGTGGCTTCTTTTTTATACAAAATGAATTGAAACCAAAATGATTTGAATCAATCATTTTTTGCAGTGTCGTTGTAGCCATGTTGGTTCCAGGATAAGGAGACAAGGAAGGTGAGGTAATATCTTTTATTGGACCAACTTCTGTTGATGAGAGACAAGCTTTCGAGGTTCCCAGTCGGGAAGAAGAGCTCTGTGTAGCTTGAAAGCTTGTCTCTCTCACCAATTGACGTTAGTCCAATAAAATATATGTCACCCATCTTGTCTCTTGAATAAATAATGATCATCTTGTCAGGTTTTCCCTTTCTTTCTCCTTTTCCAGTGGAGGCACAGTACCTGGGTATGGACCAAAAGGTAAAAACAAAATGAAAACTTCTATAGCTCAGTGGTTTGAGCATTGGCCTGCTAAACCCAGAGTTGTGAGTTCAATCCTTGAGGGGCCATTTAGGGATCTGGGGAAAAAAATAGTTGGGGATTGGCCCTGCTTTGAGCAGGGGGTTAGACTAGATGACCTCCTGAGGTCCCTTCCGATTCTATAATGGAATCAAAAATTTTCATTTCAGTTAGTTTCATGAAAATTTTCAAAAGAAACTTTTTTTGTGAACATTGTCATTTTCTTAAAAAAACACCATTTTTTTGTGGAAAAAAATTTCAGTTAAAAATCTTTGACAGCCCTCCTTCCAAGCCTTTAAGAAGAACCATTAACATGAAGACTTGTCTGTAGTAGGAAAAGACTTGGTGTTATCATTATGTTGAATACACAGAGACAAGGACTGTCATGTTTAAAACCACACCAGCTGGTTGTGCTTAGCCCCAGAGGCCAGGTTTAACCACTTCCAGTTGATGTGAT
The DNA here is from genome assembly GCF_002925995.2 of Terrapene triunguis. Taxonomy (NCBI): domain Eukaryota; kingdom Metazoa; phylum Chordata; order Testudines; family Emydidae; genus Terrapene; species Terrapene triunguis. The sequence goes on from NW_020664444.1 coordinate 6,969,505, forward strand.
TTTAAACACACCAGCCCTTGTTTATACTCGATATTATGTTAGTTAACACAATGTCAATCCCTCCAGTGTAGACAAGCCCACAGAAACATATACAGTAAAATCTGGGGCTATATTCTGATTTCCCTTAACCTAGTGTAAACCTGGAGTCATTAAACTGATCTCCGTGGAGTTACTCCATACATCCCTGAGATCAGACTCTGGCCTCTGATACACAGAAATCATTTCAACAAATAAAAGCTGTAATCAAATACCCCCTGGTTGTCATTTTCAAAATCTAGGATTATTTTTGTGCCCTGCTTTTGACTGTCCTGTATCGCTTCTTGAAGGCACTCGTAGAAGGTTGAGACTTCAGCTTGTCGCTTTTCATGCTCTTTCAGACCATAGGCAAAGAGGTTCTCACAAATTAATACAAATTTACTCTTGTATGTGAAACCAGAGTCAAGGTATATAATCTGTAATAGTTTAAATGAGTCAACACACTAAGCATGGCTGCATGATAATCAACACTGCTCTATTGTGTCCAGCTATTACCAACCTAAATGCAAGGCAAAGCATCTTGACTGATAACTCCACCGAGCTCACTGACAGTTGAGGTGCTGAGCTGAGCATTCTTCACCTCGAAGGCTTGGGCCACATCATCTTTTCGCACTGGGGTTTTGCTCCCTTAACTGTGTGGAGAGGGCAATATGGTGGGCACAAAAGGAAACAACATGTGCATTTGCCCCTGGCTCTTCTCTGCCATGTAAGTAGAATGGAGCATCTGCCCCTATCTCTCTGCACAGCTGGGAGTACAGTGTTTGTAAAGTTAAAAAACCCTGCTCAAGAGCCAGAGCCCCAAACACACTGATTTGGTAGCACCACAAAGATAATGGCTATGGGGGAGGGGGGTTGCAAGTTGCTTGGCAGTGGAATTGTTTCAAAAGTCTATTATATTTAGTCTCTGATGAACTTTCCTGACAACAGTCTCGAGCAATCATAAGCAAGGTCAAATGTGGAGCCTTGCCAATGTTCCATTAATCTGAGCTAGAAAAGGAAAGATACAATGATCTGCTTTTTGATCATTGTCCAGGATCAGTGATTAGAAAAATGTACTAGCCATGAAGGTTAGTGTTTCTAACTGGCAGATTTTGAGTTTATAAGCTCAAAAGCTTGTTTCTCTGACCAATAGAAGTTGGTCTGTAGCGGGGTGGTTACCCGCTCCAGCCCTGACAGGGTTAAGGCCAGCCCTGGGAGAGGGCTGGGGCTGTAAGGAAAAGCCCAGGCTGCTTAGGAAAGCAGACACAGCTGGGGCCACGCCCCAAACAGAGCACAGCAGGTCCTTATAAAAGGCTGCTAGCTTGGTGCTAGAGTAACGCTCTCTCTGGTCTTGGAGGGAGTAGGGCCTGGCTGTCGGTAGCAAAGGTACTGGGAGTGAAGCAGGGCTGGGGAAAGACCAGGGGAGCTCCAGGCTGGCAACCCCCCAGGCTGCAGGGCCTGGTCCTAGGCCCACCCCTGAGGTACTGGGTGGTAGAGGAAGACAGCAGGTCCTACCCCCTTGCCTGTGATGACTGGCTCTTATACTGCAGTCTGCTCCAGGGAGCAGGGGCTCATTGCTGACTGGCAGTAGCCACCGGCTGAGGCAAGGTGGGATTAGGGAGTTGGGGGTCCCTGGGGCGGGGAGACCCTGAGAGTGAGGGGTTACTGCCAGGGGGCAGTACCCCAGATAACGGGGCACCCGAGTCTGGGAGGGACACAGGGGCCAAGCGGTAGTGGGACACCGGCCTGCAGAGGGCACGCCAATGGCTGGAGAGCTAATTCCCTGAGATGACCAGCAGGAGGCACCGCAGGGGTGAGTCCCACACGTTTACATGGTCCAATAAAAGATATTACCTCATCCACCTTGTGTCTCTCACATCCTGGGACTGACATGGCTTCCACAACACTGCATATAACTGGCAGGTTGTGAGATATTTGACTTAGATAATCCTGATTATTCTTACTGTGCCCTACCACTTCAACTGAAACATGATTTTAGCAATTGCTATCTCACAATCTGCTGCAGATGTAAATGAAATCTCTATGCCATCTGAAAGGTCAGATGCATTCTGGGCTTTAAGAGACTGTAAATGCCCTGATTTCTAGAGGTTCAGAAGGCATTGGCTTTTAATAGCAAGTCTGATTCAAGTGGAGAAAAAGCAAGATGGTAATCAGAATGATGTGATTGTAAAACTCTGAAATCTCATGACCTGTCAGTGTTGGAAGAAAGCCTTTTATACAAATGGGATTTCCTAATTTGGGGTTTCCAGTTAGCCAATGGGACAAAGCATTTGTTTTTAGCCCTTGTGTTTCATGAAATATCAGACCTTAAAACTGTCAGTGGTCTCACGGTCTAGCAGTACTTTTAAGGCACTGGTCCAAGACTGAATACAGCAAGTCTCCAATCTCAGATCAATATAGCTTTCAGTTCTGCGTAAAAAGAACAGATGAAGAGTCCCTGTTGATGCACATCCTGAAGTCATCAGCTTTTATCACTAGATTTTCTAACAGAAGGATATGTCTCCAGCAGGTCAGCCATTCCAGGGAGGTAAGCCAGCCTGGCAGCTTCTGTATCTTCTGCGTACATACTCTCAAATAAGAAGGGTCCATTCAGGTACTCGACGTAAGCAGCCTTTGGAGAGAATCAGTACAATATTAAAAACAACAACAACAACAACAACAACAACAAAAAACCCCCAAAGAGCACCAACTTGCTGCAGAACTTAAGTAACACCTTGCTGCTTCTTGCAAAGTGCTAAGGAAGGTTCAGTCAGTCAGGCTGAACGGCCCATTGAAATCAATGGCACCTAAATATCTTTGAGGATCTGGGCTGACATTAACTCTCCAGTTCTGAATGATGGGTGCCTCCTGCTGTGGAATGTGAATCTCATAACAATGGACCAGATCATTATTACTATATAGTGGGGGGGAGGTTTTTGGCTTTCCAAGGCAAACACTATACAATCCTTGATAAGTCCCCTACTGGAATTAGACAGTGGCTCTTTCACTAAACAATGTGACAGAGCAGTTCAACTCCACTTTGTGGTCCTGCAATGTGATATCTAAGCTACTCAGGCATAAATGGGACAGATTTTGTGAGGCCCTATGCAAAGGAAGACATGAAGGGCCCCATGCAGGTCCCTCAGCATCTATGACTTTTCCTCCTGGACCCTATCTCCATGTATTCGGCACTCCTCCACGTCAATCTTAATGCACAGGGATCTATGTCCTTGTGGAGGAGGCACAGGCCTCCAACAGCCACCCCGTGGAAGTGCTCCTCTGCTCGCTCTCTGCTCCTTGCTCTGCCCATGTGCTTTGAGTGGGGAGCAATGCTGATGCCAAGCAGAGTGCGTGGAACAAGCAAGTGGCATGGAAACAAACCTGCAGCGCTCCCATATAGCCAGCAGATCAATGGCGGCAGGAGAGCAACACGCAGACAGCCTGAGGGTAGCCGAGGGCACCACTCTGCTCTATCCCATTCTCACTACATATCTTGACAGTTTCCCCATTGTGGTCTTGCAATCACTCGTAAGATTAAATTAATACTGCAATGTTATCCAGTCACTAAGTCTGAAGGGGGAAAATCACTGCACTGTGAATAATGCTAACAGCGCCATCAGATCTGATATTGTGTTAATCTAGCATCAGGCTGACAAGAAACCAAACTATGATTTACTCTGGAGCTTCCCTAGGTCCGACATGTAGGTTTAGTTGTTCAGCCCAATGAATTATGTTCTTCCATATCATGCGTATGACATACAGGGTGACCAGATGTCCCGATTTTATAGGGACAGTCCCGATTTTTGGGTCTTTTCTTATATAGGCTCCCATTATCTCCCCCACCTCCATCCTGATTTTTCACATTTGCTTGTCTGGTCACCCTAATGACATAGCAGCTTCTGTTTTCATTCAAAAGGTGAGATTTACAGACCCCAGAGATTAACACTGACCTTATTTTTATCTCAATCAAGGTCAACCTCCCATTAAATCTTCTAACGGATAAAAGAGAAGCCGTTTGGTTTCTTTGGCGTGGGGTAACATACAGTCAGCTCCAGAGAACATACCTTGTGGTGCTCCAATTCTTTCTGCCTAGCCTGCTCTTCCACCAGCTTAGCCAGGGCCTGTGCTTCACCTTGCTTTAGCTCATCAATGACGTACTGATATTTTATGTCTGCAAGTTCTCGCTGGGAAATACACACAAAGAAAACATGTGGGTTAGATTACCCTGTCTCCTAATAAACTTGGGTCAGATACAGCTCTGTGTGTAACATACAGCCAGACTGCTGTTGCTTTCCTATGTTAGGTGTAATCTACATCCAGTGCATGTTTAAAAAAATGGCCCAGGGAGGACATTTCTGATGGCTCTTATTTGTCTAGGTAGTATTTCAGTAAGACAGCAACTGAAAAAAGAGTTACTCTAACCCTTTGAATGCCGGTGTATTCCCAGAGTGCCAGCACGATGAATGCTTTGGAAAGTGTGTGGTTAGTCTCCAAATGGTTAAATAAAGGGGAAGGTGGAAGTACTTACTGTATTCTCATCCACAAGCCTGAAGTCCAAGTACACCAGATCTGGAAGGTGAGCGGCAATGAACATGGAATATTGTTCATTTTCGCAGACAGGGTTCCCAGTGAGATTCAACGTGCGTAGGTTTTTAAACTTCCTGAGGTAGACCACCTATGCCAAAAGAAAGGAGATGCTGCATTCCCGCACACCATGGGAACAACAAGCAGCAATGCCTTGAAATTCATGACATTTATCATCTCCGTCCTAGCTCAGGACCTTGCTCACATCTCCATCCTTCAGCGAGAGCTGGCACAACACATTGGACTGAATGTCTAAGCACAGTTACAGGTTTAAAGCAGTGGCTTCTAGCACAGTGTTGAACCATTTTATTTGAGAAAGAAACTGCTTTCTATACGGTTCTTATACATACAGTATAACTCTTATTCTGGACATACAATCTGTGGGCCTGGCGATGCGTTCTTTATATGGATGGATGATAAGCTTCCAGGGGTCTCAGACTAGTAAAACCGCTCTCCATAAAGGGCCAAGCATAAAATCAAAGCACCCAAAATAAATCTTTGCCTCTGTTTTCTATTCACATAAGCGATTTCCCCTTTTTCTGGAGTCAACAGGAGTTTTGCCATTGATATCAATCGTAGCACGATCTGTGAGTGAATAATCCAAAAATGGGAAAAGGTAGCTGAAATAAGTATTTCCTACTTTAATATCTTACTAGAACCTTACTGTAGACTATACAGAAAGTGAGACTTTGAAGGGGAAGTCGCCCATCTAAAAAGATGTTCAGATTCAGTGAGAGGTGGCAATATAAGAAAGACAGAGAGAGAATATGTATGAGGGTGCGTGGATATATATAGATGGATAATGGGTATATACGGGGATGGATGGATGATGGGTATATAT
>NW_020664444.1:6974954-6982004 GCF_002925995.2 Terrapene triunguis
TGAATGGATGGATAATAGGTATATATTGGGAGAAAGGGATGGATGGACAATGGGTATATATGGGGATGGAGGGAGGGGAAGACGGATATAGGGATAGATAATTGTTATGTATAGGGATAGATAAGGAAGGAAGGAAACACTGGCAAAAACAATGGGATTCTTACATTTTCCAAAGCAGTTAGATTATTGTTTCCTATAGAGAAGACCTGTAGTTCTTGTAGCGTGTCCAGATTCTCAATCTTAGATATTCTATTATTGTAGAGGCTCAAGTCCTGCAGTTTAACCAGAGCTTCCAGACCTTCAATGACTTCAATATTGTTGAAGGACAAATCTAGAAAAAAAATTATAAGTCAAGAAGTTTTACAAGCAAATCGTGTGATTTATCTTCAACTAAACATCATTGCTTGGGGCCTGCAGTTCAGTTTGTACCTTGCGTCTAGCATATATATGAATTGTTTTCCCTGGCAGTGATCAGTATTCCTGATGAAGCCCTAAGAAAGGCTTTCCCCTTTACTCTCAAGGATCTGCATAAAATCACCACTCTTTTGGCAAAGAAGGAATAGATGCAACTTTTTCTACCACTTGTCCATGTAACTCTTAAATCAGACAGAGGAGTCACTGAAGTCCTCCTCTGCCCAGAGGCCGTGTGCACGACCAGCATATGACTTCTACCTTTTAGTGACACAGAGCAAGAGACGTAGAGAAGAAATCCACCTACATCTCTTGTATGGAAGTGCATAGCACAGGGGAATGGGTTAGGAAATGCCTAAAGAGATGCAATTTACAAGAAAATTTCTGCAACAAATTTGATAGCACCAGCTAGCTTCCTTTCCCTTAGACTGTTACCTGTATCAAAAAACCATCACCCTAGTGGTGATGCACCCTGGGCCAACTCCTGCTCTCAGTTCATGCAACCCCAATGAAATCAGTGGAGATACACCAGGAAGAGTTTGCCCATTGTGGCTATTTGACTCATGAATACTTTCACTCATCTTATTCTTCAAGAACATCCCATTCAGCACCTAAACTTATATAAAGATCTAGAGTAAAAATTTCAAACTTGTATAAGTGATTTAGGAGCCTACTCAAAGGCGCCGACTTCTACTCGCGCCGGTGGGTGCTTGACCCCCCCCCCCCCCCCCCCCCCGACCCCCCCCCCCCCCCACCCCCTCCTGCCCCGCCCCCATTCCAACCTTTCCCCAAAGTCCCCGCCCCAACCCCGCCCTCTCCCTGCCCCTATTCTGACTCCTTCCCCAAATGCCCTCCCCAGCCCTGCCTTCTCCCCTGAGCACGCCACGTTCCCACTCCTCCTCCTCCCTCCCGGAGCTTGCTACCAGGGCCGGCTCTAGGTTTTTTGCCGCCCCAAGCAAAACAAAAAACAAAACAAAAACCCTGAGAGTGCAACTGCCGAAGCAAAAAAAATGCCGCCCTGAAATTGTGCCGCCCCAAGCACGTGCTTGGTTTGCTGGTGCCTAGAGTTGGTCCTGCTTACTATGCCGCCAAACAGCTGTTTGGCGGCGGCAAGCACTGGGACGAAGGCGGAGGAGCGGGGACGCGGCACACTCAGGGGAGGAGGTGAGGTAGGGCGGGGAGGGGAGCTTGGCTGCCGGTGGGTGCAGAGCACCCACTAATTTTTCCCCATGGGTGCTCTAGCCCCAGAGCACCCATGGAGTCGGCGCCTATGAGCCTACTTCCCATTTTCAACAGACTTAGGCACTTAGGAGCCTACCTCCTATTGACTTTCAATGAGACTTTGGCTCCGAAGTGCCTGAATCACTTTTGAAATTGGGACTTAGGCTCCTAAGTCAATTAAGCTCTTTTGAAAATGACACCCTAAAATGAGACTTTCCAAGCTAGAAGATGGACAGGCAGCTTTGAAAATCTCAATCTCCCCTAAAATGTTTTCTTAAATATATATTTTTAATACTTTAGTTAAAAAAAAGATTTTATGATATCCATGTCCTCTGCCAATTACATTGAGGGGCACTTCAGAGAGCTGACTGTATCCCTGGGGAATGTCCCCCTGAGCAGTGTTTGAGACGGGGCATAACATCCTGTTTTCATTGTGGAGCCGCAGATGGTGAGAGACGCTTTTGTTCGCAGTAGAACTGAGCTCCACTGTGTTCAAGTTCCAGCCTCTTAGAGCCGCACGATGACATCATCAGGATGGGTTTTGTTTTATTTCAAATAGGTCGATATGCCCAAAATAACACTCTTTGCAAACCGATTCCTGATACTAGTAAAGCAGCTAGATCATAAATGGAAGCTAGAGTTGTAGGATTCTACTGGCAGACTCAGAATAGTGGCCAGAGAAGGATAGATCTCTATCTCTATTACTTAGATGCTACCAAACATAACAGGCATATCTGGCAAAATGCCCCCTACCACGATACCAGATTTATCAGCTGCATCCTCCTGAACGTACCAGCAAATGACTGAGTCTGGGGTAACAGCAATGAAGGTGCTCCAAACCTCTCCTCACAGTGTCACAGCCTGGAGTGTGCATTCAGGCAAAACACCCGTTGATTTACTTCAATGGGTCTTTGCCTGAACAAGGACTGAGTAAGCAGGACTGGGCTGGGGGCCAAACTCCAGCTTCACACTGGTGTACCACCGCTGAAATCAATGCAGTAGTGAATCAGGCCCCAAGTCTGTCATGGGCTTGCCTGAGCCAGTGGAGCATCTCGCAACATGAGCTCGCCTAGTCTTACAGCAGTCACATTAATGCTTGACTCCAAATGGCCCACTCTGGGGCCTTACATTCCACAAAGTACAAAACAGGCTTTTTGTTGGCTCAAACAACAAAGGCGCAGTCAGAGTTCAGCCAGGCTTCTTGGGTTAAGCCAGATGGACCTCCTTCCTCCTCCATCCCAGCATCACTCAGAACTAGTCCCTGGAAGCAGCCAGCCTTTTTTATCCCGCCTGCTGGGCCCTGATTGGTTTCTGGCTGCTCCCAGTCCTTCTAGCTGCTGGAGGTCTGATTTTCACTGGTTCCACCCATAGCTGATCCCAAGTGGCCTTTCTTGGCAGCTCCTGGAGGTCTAAACTCTGTGCTTTTTTCCCCAGAAGGAGACTTTCTTTGGGCAGGGTGCACCAAGGTCGCAGGGTCTCCATCTGAGGGCAACAAATACCTGGTACATCCCATCATATTCTATCACCCTTCCCCGTGCTAGCATAGGGTGATTGTTGCCAGTATCTCCTTCCAAACACCGTTACAGTGGAATTTAAAATCTTGCGTAGGCATTTCAAAGTACAATTCTATTTCATTCTAGAAGTGCAGCATACTCAATCTACAGACACCAATTTCATTTCAACTATCAAGCAAAATACATTTAACATATACTAAAAGCTGAGCCATCAACTGACAGTACCACTAACTGCCTCTTTCCAGTTATGACATGGACCTGAATCTGATCTCACTTACACCAGTGTAACTCCACTGATTTTAATGGAATTGCTCCTGCTTTACACCAGTGCAAGGTGAAGCCAGCCTCATACCCCTAACTCTTACCAAGCCAGATTAGGTGGACCAGACTATCCAATGCCTCTATCTTCTCAATGATGTTGTTGTCTAGCTGCAGTTTAGTCAGATTCACAAACTGCCATAGGTTATCAATCTTCAGGATATCTAAACACACACAAAAAAATGCTGCAGTTCACACACGCCAGACTTTAGCTGCAATGCACACTATGTTGTACTAAGGACACATGCCCAGTATTACCTCTTTGAGCAGATTATGATGGTGCATTGGTGTGTGAAAAGCACCGTGGAGACTGCTGAAAGGTCCTTAGGCTAGATGAGGGTTTAGATTGAAACAGCTGGGATAACCTCATTGTCTTGCAACACTGCCCACTGCTAATCAGTACTGCCAGGAAGTCGTTGAGGGGATGCTGACTGCAACACTGCAGTCAAGAGTGGCTTTATGGATTCACTACAAGAAGGTCTTGACCTTCACTTTGAGTTCTAACTTAAAGAGTGAGGCTTGGAATGAGACAGTACTTTCCTCTGAAGTTGCAGGCTACTGGTGGGTAGGACCTAATTGTAAACAGCTACCCTATCACATTATAAAGTTACCCCACATTCTGTAATGCTCTCCACCTGCTGAGGTTATGGAATCACTGCATGAGAACAAGGTGGAACTACTATGAGAATTACAACTCAATTTTTATGCATCGTATAGTCTTCTGTCTGGAGTGAAAACAAGAGTTATTGCATTTTGATTCTTGGAGAAAATTAGACACATGAGGGCAGGCTGATATGGATTACAGCAAAACATTGGGGTCATAGTGATGGAATGCATAGGAAATTCTCATTTCCCTTCTCTTTATACGAGTGGGAATCGAGATAAAAAGTAAGAGTAGAAATACAGAAGAGGAAAACGACATAAAAAACATGTTTTGACCTCAGACAAACATGGCATGATTTTTTTTTTAACATTCTTCATGCAACTTCATTTGAAATATGTGCACACAACTGCACACTCCACTTGCAAGCAAATGCATGCACAAATCAGGAAATGGTGTGTGCAAATTACCAGAAGTCATCATTTGCACACACCATTACCTCATTGGCATGCACACCATCACGATAACTGCATGAACAAATTAAGTGTACATTTTGCCCATCAATTTATTTTAATTTTTGTGTATTAATTTACTGCTGGTTTGACAACGCTAGGGACCGAATTCCTATATCGACACAGTAATGGGGCACACTTCTCCCACACCACCTCTGGATGTACCTAGACCTGCAATGGGAAGGGCAAGTGGGGTAGTTCAGTCTCCTTCACCAATTAAATCTTTGGCCTCTTTGCTGAGCCCTTCAACAAAGCTGTCAATCAATACCTATTGTGGTGCTGGGATATTATTTTAATATAGATGCTCGTCCACTCTGAACTGGACTGTGTCCACCATAAGCTACTCAAGTGCCATCAGATGAGGACAACTTGTGGTTACCAGAAGCTTGGGTTGGATTTGATTTGGCCTACCACAACAGGGCCAAGCTTGGTTGTTGCCATTAGGTGCCACCATGAGATAAATATTAAATAATAATAATAATTAATAATAACAGAGTTGAGAAGCTTTATAGCCCATTACCATTCAGCTAAGCCATCCAGCCCCTAATATTGTAACTATTTCATATGGCTACAGCTAAAAAATGTAAATTTAGTCACTTACTGTTTACATGACAAATTCCAGGCTAGTCACAATTATTTAATGGCCAATTTGTCACTTCAAACATACTACTATTATCCTTTAATTAAAAAAAAAATCTGATACTTACTTCTAAAATCAAGCTGTAGCTCTATGACATCTTTGTAATCGATGCCTTCCCTTTTGGCAAGCTGTCCTAATTCCTCTTGGGGCCCTTGCTCTTCCACAGCTTTTTGAAGCATCTTTTCATCAATCACATTTGGCTCTATGGTATCGTATAACCGACTCATTTTCACACGAAACAGGCCTTCACGAGCAGAACAAACAGTATCCCACCGTTACCTTTTTCAATGTGTTCACTGAACTGCACGCAGTATACAAAGAAACAATAGCACAGTGGGATATTCAGAGAGCCCAATCCTGCACCACTCAACTCAGACTTATTAGACTTTACTAAACAGCTACCCAGCGCAGGGCCAGAAGCCTGGCAAACTCATGGGCCCGATCCTGATCCCATGTAGAAAACCTGCATCGAGTTTAAGGAGAAATTTCCATGCGGAAGAACTGCAGCTTTGGGCACAATGAGTCTTCCCACAACCATCCATGAGCAGTTGCCACAGCCTTCCAAAGGAGCAGAAGAGGGCCCATCCCACTACTACAAGGATCTATGGGTGAAATTCACCCTAGTGGAGAGGGCATGTACCAGGCTCTATGTTGGGCCTCCACACTGGGGTGAATGTCGCCGCCTAATAAGACTAGATGTACCAGTCAAGAGATGGTATAATGTGCATGTGAGAATTACCAGTAACAGGTTTCTACGCCCATCTGACGCTGCAAATTCTGGCATCACTCAGACTGGGGGGGGGGGGATTTACACACACGCGTGAGACTAGTCTGCCACACAGCCACCTGCCCAATTGCCACCCATTCTGCCATGCAACCATCCACTCCCTGGCCGCCCAGCCTGTCCCGCAGCCACCTGTCCACCTACCCATTCAGGCTGCCCCCCACCCACAGCCAGCCACTGCTAGCTCCCTAGAGGCTCAGCCGGCCAGCCGCGGGGCCAGGCGATGATCCAGGCAGCCAGAGCCCAAGCTGCCCAGCAGGTGGAGGGCGCAGCAGCTGACGAAGGCGGCCACGCGCTCCCCAGACACCCGGCCCCAGTGACACTCGGAGGTCCCGCCAGCTCGTCCCACACCAGGGGCACTAGGGCTCGCTGCTAAGGAAGCCTGCGCGGTTGCTAAGCAGAGTCATGTGATCTCAGGCGCAGGGGGACCTCAGAGGCTCTCTCCGTCACGTGACAGGCCGCCTCTGCCAATCGCAGCTCAGTTCGGGGGGTGACTTCGAAAAGCGGGGCTGAAGCTTTTACACCAATCAGAAGGCAAAGAAGCAGTGTCGGCCAATCAGAACCGGTTCTAGATATAGGAGGGCTGGAGCTTCAGCGGACTGGTGTGGCCATTGCCCAATAGAATTGGAGGCTTAGTGGAGGATTGTCCAATGGCGGGTATCGGTAGAGGGGGTTCCTGCCTCTCTTATGTCAATGTAACTCTGGGGCGGGGGCGCTGATTGGCGGAGCGGGCGGGGAGGCAGTACTGACGGTGATTGGCATGGTCCTCCCCCAATGCGGTCGGGGGAGGTGGGTGTCCCGGCCAGTGGGGGTTCGGTGGGCGGGCTGTTGACGGAGGCGAAGTCCCCGGTTGGTCAGTGAGGGTGCCGGTCAGGGCGAGGAGGAGGCCGCAGCTGGAGCGGAGGCCGGGCCGGCTGTTTGTTGTCATCCCAAGATGGAGTTTCTGCTGGGGAATCCGTTCAGCACCCCGGTGGGGCAGAGCCTGGGTGAGGGGGGGCCGGGGCACAGCCGGGCCTGGGGGGGCGGGCGGAGAGCCTGGGGGGCCGGGG
>NW_020664444.1:6982104-6987585 GCF_002925995.2 Terrapene triunguis
AAAGGGGGCAGAGCCAAGCTGGGTGGGGGAAGGAGAGGACAGAGCTCAGGGGGCTAGAGCTGGGCCGGGGGAGGAGCCATGCCTGCAGCAGAGCTGGGGAGGGGCAGATCCGCATAAACGGGACCCCAGCCAGTGGGGGGAGGACGGACTCCAGTAGGGTTAGGCTTGGTGGAGACGGGAGTCCCGCCACAGAAAAGGGTGGGTGAGGGGGGACACAAACCCTGGTGGGATCTTGAGAGTCTGGCACCTTAGGGTGAGAGCTTGTGTGGGGAGGTGCTGGACAGGTAGGGCTGCAGAGCCCCTGTGGAGGTGAGTGCTGGGGTGCTCATGGCCTGTTCATTGCTGTGGTCCGTGATTCCCAGGGTTGTCCCCAGGGCTTGGTTTGCAAGGTACGGGTGCCCTACTTCACAAACAAAATCCTGCTGAAATCGTCTTTCTCCTGTGGGGTTTCCGGTGACAGCCGAGGTACTAGCGCACCTGTGCTAGTGAAGGCTGGGGACTGGACTCGATGACCTTTCAAGGTCCCTTCCAGTTCTATGAGATAGGTATATCTCCATATATATATATATAAAGCAGGAGTATAACAGGGCCAAAGCATCATGATGCAGTGGTTCTGCAAAGGGGAACAGAAGTCCCACCTGAAGGATCTTGCCCCACTTCAATCTGCGTTTCTAAGCAACCGGTGTTATGGTGTCCCAGGAAGTCAATTCCTTCCTAGACCCAAATAACCTGTATTTGGGCTGCTGCTTCTTTCCCTTGAATATCTGCTTTGGGGGTTGTATGTTTATATACAGGGAAGGCTGCATAGTTTGGAGGCATAAGCACAGGCTTAGAAGTCAACAAGTTCCAAGTTTTAATCCTGTTCCTGCTCTTGGCTTTCTCTCTCTCTCTTTTTTTTGACCCTGGGCAAGTAAGTCATGCAGGGTATGTGTTCATGTGAGACACCCCCCCTCATGTGTTGCCCCAACCCTCCTCCCAGGTGTGTACACAGGTTTTACTGGTGTTTTTAACCCTGGCTAGCTGGAGTCTGGCTTAAAGCCTAGGTTTTACTTTCACTCGGGCTGTGAACTCACTCACCTTGCAATGAGGACACAGACTGAGTGCTGATAGTCCTCCAGAGCCTTCCCACAATTCCCCTGTGTGCCCAGTAGGACAGACACATTCTTCCACAATGCACTGGGAAAGAATTATAGAGCGGCTTAGCTTACTGCAGCACAAAGAACCATGGAATATAACCCCAGAAGTCCTAGTGACACACACAGGAGCGCAGCACCAGTGAGGGCACAGTAACCTGGGTAAGGCTTTGCTGTGTGGCTGCTCACCCCTGGGCTAGACTAACGCTGGTGCTCAGACCCAGGTGCAGATCTTCAGGGAAAACCTTACCCTTAACTACTCTGTGTCTCAGATAATACTTCTCTACCTTGCCTGGGGGTTGTGCAGACTGTGTGAGTACAAAAATGAAAATCCTTTATAAAGTGGCAGTTCTGGCCACAAAACCAGAAAGTTCCTATACTTTACCTTCCCACTCCAGCACTCCCTATTAGAACCAAAAGATGTGATCAAACAGATAAGTCTTTGCACTGTGCTTTGAAGATGACTGAACTCTGACTTTGGCAGAATACATATAGCATATGTATATCTGTCAAGCCAGCTGTCAATAGCGATCTCGGGGAGGTTTGTTTGTTCTAGATTATGGTAAGCAGTGCTGACTGTTTCTGGATATAATAATGGTGGTGAAAGTTAAATGTTATCTTAAAGTGGATTTGCTTTGTTGCGTTTATCCACCTGATAAGCATCTGCCAGGGCAGCTGTCTGCTTAGCTGCTTGGATAAGGGAGCTACAGGAAACAATGTTAGAGAAAGGAATAGTGTCTGATCTATTTATTGTCTGATTCATTAAACATCAGTAAGTGATGTAACGGTGCCTTCTTAAGTCTTAGTAATTTTATATAATAAAATCTACGTTCCAGCCTTCTTTTTCTTCTGCTTCTCCATCTATTCCTTGTAATCATGCTCAAGGCATTTAAAGCTTCATGTTAGTTCTTTCATCCCCTTCCTGCCCCTTGTTCTCTTGGAATTAATAATAGGCAGTGACTGCCTGTTCAAAGTCTCTTATGACAGCAAAGCTTTGAGTGAGCTATGTTTAAGTCAGTTATGCAGCTTTAGTGATGTAAGATTCTGTTGTATTTTCAGAATTTTCCTCCTCTTTTGGTGGAAACATCAGCAGATTTTGTTCTGGAAGAAAAGTTTTGCTGCCTGTCTTATAATTGCCAGGCATGTTTTTCCAAGGTAACAATACAACAAAAGCAAGACTTTCTCACAGAGCGCTGCGTTTGTCCAGGGTTCCGCAGTTCTGCTTGAATGAGCTTGTGAGATACAATTATTTGTTTGTTGTATTATTTCTATTGGTGATTTAAATAAACCCCCATAAATAATTTCGTAGTTCCATTTAAGCAAGTTGTGTTGAACACTGTGTTGGTGTTTGCAGTCGAGGCCTGATGCTTACCGTATTAGAGAACTGTAGAAAATTATGGAAGGCCGTAAGCGCATGAGGAGTGTGTGTTTTCTCTGCCAGGAAGCAGCAGTGGTTCACATGAAAATTTAATTAGGAGCATACAGAATGTCTTCAGGTAAATGTCAGGTTTGAAAAAGCAGATGTCAGAGGGGGTTTTGAAGAGCGGGGGGAGCTAATACAAGGCATTTCATCTTTCCTCTGAAGCTGGAGCGACCTTTCCAATAAACTGTTGCTTGAAGTATGGTTATGATCAGGAAAATACTATTATTTATTTGGATTACTAGGATGGGATTCTGTTGGACTCAGAGGTTTAGTAATGGGGATATATAGCATCTTTCGCATCTAAACTGGCCGATCAAATTCCAGCCCAGTTCATGGTGTGTGAAAGTTATTTACATCTGATTTTTGGCAAATTGCTTTCTGTGTCCACTGCACAGAAATCACCACAGCTGCCTTTAACTGAAAAGCACAATGGAAGTGGAAGGAGAGAGGCTATGGAGTAGATGGGCTATAAAGAAAATGGACTGTGAAGGTTGAGCTATCTTTTCATCTCTAAAAATGGTCCCCACAGAGCAGGGCTGAGGTGTGTTGGTGGGGTGTTGTGGGGAAGCTCACTCCGCTGTTGGGATACACCTGGATGCTGTGTGTGAATTTATTTAAACAAATAATACTTGATACATTTTGTAATGCTTTTCATCTGTACATCTCAAATGTGGGTAAGTATCATTATCCCCATTTTATAGGTGGGGAAACGGAGGTACAGAGAGGTTAATATAGACAATATACTGCTTCTCAATACATGTTTTATGGGTAAATAGAAGATTACAGTGTCCCCACCAGGCTGTCAGATGACTAGGAGGTTGCGACCATCCCTTCTAGATGTGGTCCTCACCAGTTTTCTACACTTTAGTAACCTTCTGATTGGATTAATGCAGTGCACTCTACACAGGGCTACTCTTGAAGATGACCCGGAAAGTTTGCTTGTTCAGAATGTGGCCCCTCACATGCTTAACTGTGGTTCTGGCACGGAGCATAACTTTACAGCTATGCTCCATGATTGTACTGGCTTTCCAGATGCAATTCAAATTGTTGGACTCAGAACTATAATCCCTTTTTGTGATTTCGGCTCTGTATATCCCTGCCTCTCACCTCAAATTCTACTCCTGTAGTTGAGACCAGCTGAGTCAAATGAGCTGATAGTGTCTAGATTTGTAAATCTAGGACTGGTGGCAGAATATTCTTAGTGAAAGGCGCTCGCCTGTGGAATTTACATCTTCTCATGGACTAAAAGAGCCTAAATGTGTTGACTTTCATGGAACAATGTAAAGCTTGTCTATTTACCCAGGCTTTTCTGAAGGGGCTAGGCTAAATGTGTGGAGGCTCTCAATGGTGCAGAATGGCTGTGTTGTCGCATCTGTTCAGATTAATTTTAGGTAGTGAACGCAAACCTAGATTTTTATGATAGGCTCACAGAGTAAATTGGGGGAAATAGTTTTATGTGGAAGGGTGAACTCCAGGTAAATCTATATTCTGAGAATGCAAAACATTGTTTAGAAATGCTGCTGACCTGAGAATAGGAAGAATACAGAAAGGTGTGTACTAAAGTGGTGAAGCTAGCACTCTCCCCAGATGATACTACATTTTCCAATAGCAAGAGTCCGTGCGTCCAGGTGGGCATCCTCTCTTTAAATTGCATGCTTAGTTTTGCTTGCTCAAGAGAATCATCTTTAAAGGGTCACTGCTTGATTAAAGGTTATTAAAACAAATATCCTTTCCATGTGTTGCTAAACTCATTTTAGATTATTAAAACTGATTGGATTACAAGAATCTGAAGTACAGCTGACCTTTTTGTTCATGCTTCCTGTGTATTTTTTGCTTTTCATTCTGCTTGCACAAGGAAATCAGTTCCATTTTCTACATCTCCGGAACTGGTGAGATCTTTGTAAACACTGCAGGGGAACGTTTAAATCCAAATCAAATCTTGCTGTGTTGAATTTTTGTTAATTTCCTCAAGTGCAAAGGGCTGACAATGAGCAGTGATCTGTGAAATGGGCTCCTCACAGGTAGAACAAATAGCGAATGTGCGTATCCACCTTTGGGAACAATGAGGTCCATCATGAGAACTGTTTCAATCAATCCTTTTCAATAGAGACCTAGGAGGCCTGATTGGCTGTGACCAAAAGGCCTTGCTAACCCAGGTCCAGGATAAAACTTGAATGCACAATTACAACTACCTAAAACTTGCAGTCTGACAACAATGTACAATGGAGAAGGGAGTTTCTGGAGCAAAACCTTGCACCATGCCCAGAGTAATTTTGGAAGTTGTTTTTCTAATAACCAGGACTCCAAATGTTTGGCACTATAGTACCTTTATGGCTGTCATGCTGCATTTATTAGTCAAACACCAACTGATTCTAAGACCTTTGCCTGAGGATGGAGTGCGGGATTGGACCCTTGCCCGGGAATCCTTTTTCAGCAGGAGGCACAGTGCTAACTGTTGTGATTTACTAAATAGGATTGTTTAAGGAAGTTACAAAAACAGTGTTTCAGCAGAGGATACAGAGGCACTTTATTGAAGCAACAGTGAAACCAGACAACCTTTCAATCGATTTTTATCAAAGCACTCTCAGTTTCCATTTCAAGGCAGTTAAAGTGATGATGAATATGGTGCAGAGAGAATCTGTTTGTAGAGCTTTTTTTTCATAAAATGAAATATTGGTGCAGGCTTCTTGGCTCTTAACATCTTTTATTTTCCTTTTTTTTTCCCCATGGGAAATATTTCGATGCTTCCTTGAAATATCCTCTAACATGTTTTATGACCGACTTAAACACATTTGTTCAAGAGCTATTTTTATTTTTAACAGCAAATGCAGGTCTAGAAAAATGTATTATGGTGGACAAGGACAACAAAAACTAAAAATCTAGAGAAAATTAACCCATGTTTCATTGTCCATATGTGCAGTGTCT
>NW_020664444.1:6987985-7014455 GCF_002925995.2 Terrapene triunguis
AAAGGGGGCAGAGCCAAGCTGGGTGGGGGAAGGAGAGGACAGAGCTCAGGGGGCTAGAGCTGGGCCGGGGGAGGAGCCATGCCTGCAGCAGAGCTGGGGAGGGGCAGATCCGCATAAACGGGACCCCAGCCAGTGGGGGGAGGACGGACTCCAGTAGGGTTAGGCTTGGTGGAGACGGGAGTCCCGCCACAGAAAAGGGTGGGTGAGGGGGGACACAAACCCTGGTGGGATCTTGAGAGTCTGGCACCTTAGGGTGAGAGCTTGTGTGGGGAGGTGCTGGACAGGTAGGGCTGCAGAGCCCCTGTGGAGGTGAGTGCTGGGGTGCTCATGGCCTGTTCATTGCTGTGGTCCGTGATTCCCAGGGTTGTCCCCAGGGCTTGGTTTGCAAGGTACGGGTGCCCTACTTCACAAACAAAATCCTGCTGAAATCGTCTTTCTCCTGTGGGGTTTCCGGTGACAGCCGAGGTACTAGCGCACCTGTGCTAGTGAAGGCAGGGGACTGGACTTGATGACCTTTCAAGGTCCCTTCCAGTTCTATGAGATAGGTATATCTCCATATATATATATAAAGCAGGAGTATAACAGGGCCAAAGCATCATGATGCAGTGGTTCTGCAAAGGGGAACAGAAGTCCCACCTGAAGGATCTTGCCCCACTTCAATCTGCGTTTCTAAGCAACCGGTGTTATGGTGTCCCAGGAAGTCAATTCCTTCCTAGACCCAAATAACCTGTATTTGGGCTGCTGCTTCTTTCCCTTGAATATCTGCTTTGGGGGTTGTATGTTTATATACAGGGAAGGCTGCATAGTTTGGAGGCATAAGCACAGGCTTAGAAGTCAACAAGTTCCAAGTTTTAATCCTGTTCCTGCTCTTGGCTTTCTCTCTCTCTCTTTTTTTTGACCCTGGGCAAGTAAGTCATGCAGGGTATGTGTTCATGTGAGACACCCCCCCTCATGTGTTGCCCCAACCCTCCTCCCAGGTGTGTACACAGGTTTTACTGGTGTTTTTAACCCTGGCTAGCTGGAGTCTGGCTTAAAGCCTAGGTTTTACTTTCACTCGGGCTGTGAACTCACTCACCTTGCAATGAGGACACAGACTGAGTGCTGATAGTCCTCCAGAGCCTTCCCACAATTCCCCTGTGTGCCCAGTAGGACAGACACATTCTTCCACAATGCACTGGGAAAGAATTATAGAGCGGCTTAGCTTACTGCAGCACAAAGAACCATGGAATATAACCCCAGAAGTCCTAGTGACACACACAGGAGCGCAGCACCAGTGAGGGCACAGTAACCTGGGTAAGGCTTTGCTGTGTGGCTGCTCACCCCTGGGCTAGACTAACTCTGATGCTCAGACCCAGGTGCAGATCTTCAGGGAAAACCTTACCCTTAACTACTCTGTGTCTCAAATAATACTTCTCTACCTTGCCTGGGGGTTGTGCAGACTGTGTGAGTACAAAAATGAAAATCCTGTATAAAGTGGCAGTTCTGGCCACAAAACCAGAAAGTTCCTATACTTTACCTTCCCACTCCAGCACTCCCTATTAGAACCAAAAGATGTGATCAAACAGATAAGTCTTTGCACTGTGCTTTGAAGATGACTGAACTCTGACTTTGGCAGAATACATATAGCATATGTATATCTGTCAAGCCAGCTGTCAATAGCGATCTCGGGGAGGTTTGTTTGTTCTAGATTATGGTAAGCAGTGCTGACTGTTTCTGGATATAATAATGGTGGTGAAAGTTAAATGTTATCTTAAAGTGGATTTGCTTTGTTGCGTTTATCCACCTGATAAGCATCTGCCAGGGCAGCTGTCTGCTTAGCTGCTTGGATAAGGGAGCTACAGGAAACAATGTTAGAGAAAGGAATAGTGTCTGATCTATTTATTGTCTGATTCATTAAACATCAGTAAGTGATGTAACGGTGCCTTCTTAAGTCTTAGTAATTTTATATAATAAAATCTACGTTCCAGCCTTCTTTTTCTTCTGCTTCTCCATCTATTCCTTGTAATCATGCTCAAGGCATTTAAAGCTTCATGTTAGTTCTTTCATCCCCTTCCTGCCCCTTGTTCTCTTGGAATTAATAATAGGCAGTGACTGCCTGTTCAAAGACTCTTATGACAGCAAAGCTTTGAGTGAGCTATGTTTAAGTCAGTTATGCAGCTTTAGTGATGTAAGATTCTGTTGTATTTTAAGAATTTTCCTCCTCTTTTGGTGGAAGACATCAGGAGATTTTGTTCTGGAAGAAAAATTTTGCTGTCTGTCTTATAATTGCCAGGCATGTTTTTCCAAGGTAACAATACAACAAAAGCAAGACTTTCCCACAGATCGCTGCGTTTGTCCAGGGTTCCGCAGTTCTGCTTGAATGAGCTTGTGAGATACAATTATTTGTTTGTTGTATTATTTCTATTGGTGATTTAAATAAACCCCCATAAATAATTTCGTAGTTCCAGTTAAGCAAGTTGTGTTGAACACTGTGTTGGTGTTTGCAGTCGAGGCCTGATGCTTACCATATTAGAGAACTGTAGAAAATTATGGAAGGCCGTAAGCGCATGAGGAGTGTGTGTTTTCTCTGCCAGGAAGCAGCAGTGGTTCACATGAAAATTTAATTAGGAGCATACAGAATGTCTTCAGGTAAATGTCAGGTTTGAAAAAGCAGATGTCAGAGGGGGTTTTGAAGAGCGGGAGGAGCTAATACAAGGCATTTCATCTTTCCTCTGAAGCTGGAGCGATCTTTCCAATAAACTGTTGCTTGAAGTATGGTTATGATCAGGAAAATACTATTATTTATTTGGATTACTAGGATGGGATTCTGTTGGACTCAGAGGTTTAGTAATGGGGATATATAGCATCTTTCGCATCTAAACTGGCCAATCAAATTCCAGCCCAGTTCATGGTGTGTGAAAGTTATTTACATCTGATTTTTGGCAAATTGCTTTCTGTGTCCACTGCACAGAAATCACCACAGCTGCCTTTAACTGAAAAGCACAATGGAAGTGGAAGGAGAGAGGCTATGGATTAGATGGGCTATAAAGAAAATGGACTGTGAAGGTTGAGCTATCTTTTCATCTCTAAAAATGGTCCCCGCAGAGCAGGGCTGAGGTGTGTTGGTGGGGTGTTGTGGGGAAGCTCACTCCGCTGTTGGGATATACCTGGATGCTGTGTGAATTTATTTAAACAAATAATACTTGATTCATTTTGTAATGCTTTTCATCTGTACATCTCAAATGTGGGTAAGTATCATTATCCCCATTTTATAGGTGGGGAAACGGAGGTACAGAGAGGTTAATATAGACAATATACTGCTTCTCAATACATGTTTTATGGGTAACTAGAAGATTACAGTGTCCCCACCAGGCTGTCAGATGACTAGGAGGTTGCGACCATCCCTTCTAGATGTGGTCCTCACCAGTTTTCTACACCTTAGTAACCTTCTGATTGGATTAATGCAGTGCACTCTACACAGGGCTACTCTTGAAGATGACCTGAAAAGTTTGCTTGTTCAGAATGTGGCCCCTCACATGCTTAACTGTGGTTCTGGCACGGAGCATAACATTACAGCTGTGCTCCATGATTGTACTGGCTTTCCAGATGCAATTCAAATTGTTGGACTCAGAACTATAATCCCCTTTTGTGATTTCGGCTCTGTATATCCCTGCCTCTCACCTCAAATTCTACTCCTGTAGTTGAGACCAGCTGAGTCAAATATGCTGATAGTGTCTAGATTTGTAAATCTAGGACTGGTGGCAGAATATTCTTAGTGAAAGGCGCTTGCCTGTGGAATTTACATCTTCTCATGGACTAAAAGAGCCAAAATGTGTTGACTTTCATGGAACAATGTAAAGCTTGTCTATTTACCCAGGCTTTTCTGAAGGGTCTAGGCTAAATGTGTGGAGGCTCTCAATGGTGCAGAATGGCTGTGTTGTCGCATCTGTTCAGATTAATTTTAGGTAGTGAACGCAAACCTAGATTTTTATGATAGGCTCACAGAGTAAATTGGGGGAAATAGTTTTATGTGGAAGGGTGAACTCCAGGTAAATCTATATTCTGAGAATGCAAAACATTGTTTAGAAATGCTGCTGACCTGAGAATAGGAAGAATACAGAAAGGTGTGTACTAAAGTGGTGAAGCTAGCACTCTCCCCAGATGATACTACATTTTCCAATAGCAAGAGTCCGTGCGTCCAGGTGGGCATCCTCTCTTTAAATTGCATGCTTAGTTTTGCTTGCTCAAGAGTATCATCTTTAAAGGGTCACTGCTTGATTTAAGGTTATTAAAACAAATATCCTTTCCATGTGTTGCTAAACTCATTTTAGATTATTAAAACTGATTGGATTACAAGAATCTGAAGTACAGCTGACCTTTTTGTTCATGCTTCCTGTGTATTTTTTGCTTTTCATTCTGCTTGCACAAGGAAATCAGTTCCATTTTCTACATCTCCGGAACTGGTGAGATCTTTGTAAACACTGCAGGGGAACGTTTAAATCCAAATCAAATCTTGCTGTGTTGAATTTTTGTTAATTTCCTCAAGTGCAAAGGGCTGACAATGAGCAGTGATCTGTGAAATGGGCTCCTCACAGGTAGAACAAATAGTGAATGTGCGTATCCACCTTTGGGAACAATGAGGTCCATCATGAGAACTGCTTCAATCAATCCTTTTCAACAGAGACCTAGGAGGCCTGATTGGCTGTGACCAAAAGGCCTTGCTAACCCAAGTCCAGGATAAAACTTGAATGCACAATTACAACTACCTAAAACTTGCAGTCTGACAACAATGTACTAGAAATGGAGAAGGGAGTTTCTGGAGCGAAACCTTGCGCCATGCCCAGAGTAATTTTGGAAGTTGTTTTTCTAATAACCAGGACTCCAAATGTTTGGCACTATAGTACCTTTATGGCTGTCATGCTACATTTATTAATCAAACACCAACTGATTCTAAGACCTTTGCCTGAGGATGGAGTGCGGGATTGGACCCTTGCCCGGGAATCCTTTTTCAGCAGGAGGCACAGTGCTAACTGTTGTGATTTACTAAATAGGATTGTTTAAGGAAGTTACAAAAACAGTGTTTCAGCAGAGGATACAGAGGCACTTTATTGAAGCAACAGTGAAACCAGACAACCTTTCAATCGATTTTTATCAAAGCACTCTCAGTTTCCATTTCAAGGCAGTTAAAGTGATGATGAATATGGTGCAGAGAGAATCTGTTTGTAGAGCTTTTTTTCATAAAATGAAATATTGGTGCAGGCTTCTTGGCTCTTAACATCTTTTATTTTCCTTTTTTTTTCCCCATGGGAAATATTTCGATGCTTCCTTGAAATATCCTCTAACATGTTTTATGACCGACTTAAACACATTTGTTCAAGAGCTATTTTTATTTTTAACAGCAAATGCAGGTCTAGAAAAATGTATTATGGTGGACAAGGACAACAAAAACTAAAAATCTAGAGAAAATTAACCCATGTTTCATTGTCCATATGTGCAGTGTCTCTAAATTCCTTTCAGAGTAAATGTTTGCTTTGTTGTGGTGTAAACCTGGTAAGAGTCATTCTTCAGGAAAATGCCTTTTCCCAAGGACAAAATCAAGGCTTTAAAGAGCATGTTTATCTGCTTTGCTAGCAAAGTGTTCCATTCTCATGACTTCTGTTGTAAACCCCCCACTCCACCCGCTCAAAAAAAAAAAAAGCCAGCATATGTCTTGGGACTTTATACAGAGACACATATGTACTGTGCACTGTTTTGAAGGTGGATTGTCCTCCACTACAAAATTGGAATAGCTATTTAGTGTTAGATTTCTAGACACAATATATGGTACTTGAATACATCAAAAAGATGCATGACTTGCCAGCCCACTGTGAATGGGATGGAGATGCTATTCTCTGTATAGGTACCTAAAATAACATGGACTGTGGTCAAAACCCAGTCTCCCAGTGTTCATACAGAATTATGCTAGTCATGCAAAACAGTCTGACGATAAAGTGCTTTTAGTTTTATAAGATTACTTGGATCTGCTTTCACTTCATGATAATGTATTGTGTTGCAGAGAAAATCTCTTAGCAAAATGAATATCTTGGTTTTAAAAGGAGCAAATAAATACTGAGTCATGAATCTGGTCGCTTAGGAAAACTACATATATGTGAGAAGCTGGATAATTACTATAATACCATTTAATACCAGATTCCTAAAGCTGGATTGAGTTTTTTTTTAATAGTCACAAAAGCAGATTTCCGCTCATGAAAGTATTAGACTGTGTGTTTTTGAATAATGTAGTTTTATCTGCTGCAGCATAGCATGCTTAAATGTATATTCCATTTGTTTCTAATATAAACCTATATGTACCAGGTTACAATTTGAGGATGGCCAGCTCACAGTTTGATATTGCTTTAAGTCCTATATCTTTAAAAGTGTGCTAAAAAATTAATGGACCCCCAATATTTGGTTTTGGTTTTTAAACCTCCCATTGATGTCTCTTTATTTGAAACAATTTGCTTGCGGTGCTGTTTCTTGCGTTCTCTACACATGTTTGTGGAATGTTGAATTAAGACAACTTTCATGAAAGGAATGTTAGAACAATTTGAATTCTTAAATTGGGACCAGCCTTTAATAAAACTTTCATTGAAGGTGAATGAGGCATTTGATATGGTGCTTGGTGATACTTCTGTAAAATGATCTCTTACTGGGAGGAAAGAAACTTTTAGTATTTGGAGAGACAGTGTTGTGTTTAGTTGGGTGGTGTTGGACTGGCCAGCACTTCTGCCTTCTATTCTTGGCTCTGCCAGAGTCTTAGTAGGTGACCTTGGGCTAGTCACTTAATTCTGTGTGCCTTGGTTTCAGAATCTTTACAACATATTGTTGATGAGAGGCTAAAATGTTTAAGTGCTTTGAACTCATTGGAAGAAAGATTCTTATAGCAGCCCCAAGTATTATGAAATATACTCAAGGGTGAGCCTGTTTGTGGTGGCTAGTGTTTGGTGTAATATCAAAGGGATTTTTGTGACGACTGGTGCTGTGAACCTGCACAGGTCCTGCAGCACTAGCATTCAAACACAGCTTTCTGCTTGCATCCATGCAAACATCTTAGGAAGTGTTACTTCTCTGCATTTTAAAAACTGGGTTTAATGTGGGAGGGCAAAAACCCAATCCTCTCTAAACAGCCATGTCTGCTGTGTTTTAGTCACATACTATGCTGTCAGAAGATCTACTTTATTCCTGATTATTCTGTTTATTCATTTCAGTTATTCTTCCTTGAAAAGGATTCTTTTGAAAGAGGCTGGTTCTTGTGCCCAAGAAAGCGTTAACCTGAATGCCTAGCTATATCTGAACCCCTTTTCCCTTAGGAGCAGATGGTTTACTTTAGTTTAACGAGTTGTTTCTCCACGGTTCCAAATCTTTCAACTCTTATTTATAAATACTCCTAAAGCTGTTCCAGAAGGTGAAATGAAAATGGAGTCAACCGATCTATTGCTTCAATCTATCAGCCTCTTTTAAAAAACAAAACACTACATTACGACTGTCCTGTACAATCTGGAGCAGTATGATGAGCAATGCAGGGATCAAATGCTATAGTCAATAGTGTAATAAAGTATCCCAAAAAATCAAGGGTTGCATAAATGCATAAACTAATTAAGTGTATTTGTATCAAGACAATGCCGAGGTCAGACTATCCACACTGGACCATATTTGCCATTGCTTCTCTAATGTGGGAATCAGAGTAACCCAGGAACCCTCCAGGGGCTCAGCGTATGAACATTGCCAAACTATGCCACAAGATGCAAAGAGGAGGCTGACTCGTCACAAGCAGTGTCAGGAGACCGAGAAGACAAGTACACATTCCAGTTAAACCTGTTGTATGCTTTGGGTAAGAGCTTGTAAATCTGGTTATTGTATGGCAAGCATGGGCAGACTATTCTCCAATTTAGCAGTCAGACATTCTGGCCTAGAAAGAGTGACTGCCAGGCAAGAGCTAGTCTGTCCAAATTCAGGTCAGAAGATGCCATGCAAAATGAGAGCAGATAATTGTTATAAACTTGTTACAAACTTGTTACACTTCTAGGCTGTGTCTACACTTAAAATGCTACAACGACACAGCTGTGGCACTGTAGTGTTTCAGTTTAGAAGCTTATCTCTCCTGTTGCTTTGGGTAACCCGCCTCCCTGAGAGGTAGTAGCTAAATTGACAGAAGAATTCTGTTAACTTAGCCATGTTGCATCCTTTGTATTTTTATGGGATACATCTGCTGAGAGAAGTGTAGTGAACTTTGCATTTGACAAGAATAATGGGAATAAAAAAAAAATTCATATTCATGGCATGGCTGAGGTAATATGGCAGAAGGGACCTTAATGCTGGCTTTTGAGTGCTTGTTTCTCCACTTTAACCTTGCATTCATTACAGCTGTCTTCATTTATTTTCCCAATGGTTTTTTTTTTTTTTAAAGAAAAAGACATTCTCCTCCTCCCCGCCCCCCAAAAATCCAACAACTCATGATTAGACTTACAGAAATTGCAAGCTCCAACAGCTTTGCCAGCAGAGCTTGAAGGGTCCTTTAAACCTCAAAGGGTTGCAGTCCTGCAGCGCTTAGTAATTCTGGGCCACTTTGGCTTCCCCAAGCTGACAAATGCATCCTTAAGTCCACCCGTTCTTAACAGAAGCATCCTACTTGCATTCTGAGAACCAAATACTACTTTTAATGGGGAAGTATGAAAGTACTTGTTTTCAGCATTGGTAATTTTAAAAAGACTGATCATGATGATTTCAAAGTTAGCCCTTTAAGTCTCTGTGAGAACAATCCAAGAGGGGAAGTCTGAAGTCTCTACTTTCAATCATTTTTGATCTAGAAAAGCCGAAGAATGGTTGTCTTTTCCCCTTGTATTCGCATAACTCAAACTGTTTAACTGGTTCCTTGTAGACTAAAATGTTGCCTGCTTGACTTCTGTCTAAAGGGTTTATTTTTGGAGCTGTAGAAGATACATTGATGAGATAGTGGTTACTGTAGATTAAAATGTAATGGCGTTAAGAATGTTAAGCAAAAGAGTTTGCATTGAGTCCTTTGTCAGTTAAGCCATCTGGAGTTTTGATTGCTTAGTATCTATGAAAGAGCACCCCTATTGTGTGCTAAATTGCTTATCTGTATATTAAGCAGATGTTGACCACTACATAATTTGGCTACTTGCTTTTCATCTCACTATTTAGACTTTTAGGCTCTGCTAGCACGTTTTGTTTATAATCTAGAAACCTGTCTTGTATCATTGTGAGCAGTTATAATCCAAGTGCTCTGGAGTATTTCCCAAGAAATCAAGTACATGGAAAGCGATGTCACAATAACAGGGACACAAGCAGAAGAAAACTTGCAAGCAAGGAACCTTGATTTATGGGTGCCATTATGTCTTGCCAATAGGGCCTGATGTGGAATAGGCAATAATAAATAATTTGGTTTATCTCTGAACTGTCTTCTATAGCGATGACATTTTAAGTTCTAAGTCAGGGGTAGGCAACCTATGGCACGCGTGCCAAAGGCAGCAAGCAAGCTGATTTTCAGTGGCACTCCCACTGCCCGGGTCCTGGCCATGGGTCTGGGGGGCTCTGCATTTTAATTTAATTTTAAATGAAGCTTCTTAAATATTTTAAAAACCTTATTTACTTTACATACAACAATAGTTTAGTTATATATTATAGACTTATAGAAAGAGACCTTCTAAAAACGTTAATGTATGACTGGCACGCGAAACCTTAAATTAGAGTGAATAAATGAAGACTCGGCACACCACTTCTGAAAGGTTGCCAACCCCTGTTCTAAGTAAAAGGGTATTTTAGAGAAAAGAAACAGCGTACCACCAATATATTTTGCTAAGATTTGGGAAATACTGCTAAACATCAAATCATTTATTAACCAAGAAATTATTGTGGCAGCCATAAAATGGTTGGCTAATCAGAGTAAGATCAGTTTTTATTTACAGGCATAATGAGCAATTAAGTTTGAGCAGCTGTCAGAATTGCAAAATTAATAAAGTTCAACAGAAAACAAAATGGGTCAGCATTTGGTTGTGATTGTTTTCTTGACATTGCAGCTCATTAGTGTGTGTGTGTTGTAGTTACTATAATAAGTAAAGCAGCCTTTAAAATCTCTATCTAATGCAGTGGCTTAACACAATGAGTGAGTGGTGAAGATCTGGTTTCCAACAAAGTTCCTGGAAGCATAAAAATTTTTTTTGATTCAGCTGGATCAGTTGGGAGTTTTTGTATGGACCTCTTCTGGGGATGGTGGCAGAGTCAGGTGGTGCAATGCAAGACCTTATTTGAGGAGGAGAATGTGGAATGGTCTGTGAGGTCCTTGACACCATATAGCTCTATCCCAACAGAAAGTGATGACTTCACCCACCTACAAGACATCCTTTTCTAACAGATTTTTTATTTCATTGACCCAATCTGAAACTTTTTATGGATTTTTTTTTTCTTTTGGTTCATAAAATCTTCAATATTTCGGCTTTTTGTCCTGATTTGGGATGGGAAACACTTTTTTAAGTTTGAATTCCTGCAGGACTGGAAAACTGTTTCCTGCCTAGTACTAATGAAAATTGCAAAGAAATTTTCCAGATATAAAATGTAGCACCTAAGCTCTATTTTGGCTTCATGGCTAAACATTGCACTGCGCCATGAAACCCAAGGGCTTGGAAGCAGAATTGAAATCGTTAACGCTCGGGTCAGTAAAGACTGAGGAGCTACATTTTGAAGACAGTACAAGAAGGGTTACATGCGTGCATCTTGTTAACCATTGTAGGATTTATGCCCAGAACTTCCGAACAAGTGCTTTGAAAATGTAACCCCCTAAGCATTTGCCCTACTAATGAGCTTGGCCTCTTGGAAGGGGCAGCTGACAACAGACTACCCCAGTGGAAACGGCTTTAGCGCAAAATTATTTCTTTCACCTGATAGGGCTTCATTGAATCCAACTTCCATAGAAAGGAAACCTTTTAAAACTAGTGTCGGTGCTGTACTATTTAAGCCACAGGAGCTTGAGTGAGGCAGAGATCGTTGCCTTTTAGCAAAGTCTACTGTGTTCTTTTTAGCGGTGTGAAGGAAGGCTATGGATTAGAGAAGCAAATTGATGCACTTCCTGGTGCGTATTGCAACTTGGCTACCTATAAAAGCTACAGATATCTGACTGCCTTGTTTTCTGCTGCTTGTTGGGTAACCAGCATCTTCCAGATGGCACTAAATTCAAGTTTCCTTATGCATAGAAATATTGGAGACGGATGAGGTGGAATGTTGTGCAATCATAGTAGTTCATGATTTGTTTGGTTCCACCCATGTTGTCGTTACATGCATATATTTTAATGGTTCCACCTGTAATTATTAAGTACATTGTTTTGCTTGTCAATCTGCAGTAGTGCTATAGTTGTGAAGTAAGTCTGTTTTTATAACTAGTTTCTGTGTGGGAATGACAGAGTTTGCTTCTCTTTCTTACTAAGTGTAATTAATGTTTAAATTTATTTTGAACAAGTGAGAATGCAGGCAATTGACTTTAGTAGTGACCTGCAAAAAATAGAATACTGATTAGGGGTTCTACGAGGGGAAAAAAATCCAGCAGTTTGTTGTTTGCAGCAAACAAAACTTGTTACGAATGGGTGGGCAGGCGGGGGAGTTTTTTAAATATGAGAAGGGATTTTAGCCTTTGAGGCTACAGTGGTTTGGAAATTCTTAGAACATTTCACCCATGAAAGGTAATTAGTTTTGTTTTATGAATATGAAAGACACATCGCTTGTAAGTACCGGAGTGAAGTCCCAAATGGGTTATTAGAACTTGCTTTATTCATGTAGTACAGAATTAGCCATCAAGCACCGATGGATTTCAAATGTAGTTCACGGACACACTGATCGTCCATAATTTTCATAAAGGCTGCTTCTTTAGCTGTAATTGTTTGAAATTAAACACCCTTCGATGAGCAAGGAGGTGACAGAACTAAACACTGACACCCATTCTCACTCTTATTTGTGCTTTGAAGCTTGTCACGTAATGTAACTAGGCTGTCAAGCTCCAGAACTCTTAGATGTAATGTAAATGCTGACCTGTGGTATACTCTCCCCTCTTCCATACCTCATGGTTTCATCTCTTTGGTCTCAAAGGTAGTAATTCTTTTACTTTGTATGTATGGTGTCAGTCCACCTGTATTTTTTTAATGTATTTTAAACCAGCTTGTTTATGCAATTTTCCCTTTGCCATCCTATGAAATTTTAAGGACAATACATCTATTATATAGAGTATTTGTATATACCTATTAATTGGAAAAAGGCCAGGTTGGAAGATAAATCCTTAGCTTCACCCCCTTGGAATTTTGGGCAAACAAATATTGGAAGTTCAGTTGTGTTTTCTAACAGAATAGGAAAGGTTCATGAACATGAGTAAGAAGCTTGTTGAGGCTTTCATTGGAGCTTTAATATGGACTCTAACGACTTGTCTTTATTGGTAAGAACAGTATTTTCTGGCTATTAAAGTACATACTGGAAAAGCTTTTCAGGATTTTTTAAAAATATCTTGTGATAGATATTCAGATCTCCCGCCTTCCTCCAATCATAAATAATTTGTATATGGTCAGTCTTTGAATTAAGCAATCTTTTGTTCTCCTTAAAGGAAGCCTTTTTTAATACCTGCTGTGTTCCGTTAAAACACCATGCGGTTCACCCTTGCATAACGTGAGGAATCTGGTCTGCTTAGTTATCCAAAACCGATAGAGAACTGAAAACTGTACAAAAAATGTTTTGGCCTACAATTGGTGGAATGTGTACACTAGCCAACCAAGATACATATCTGTAACTTCATGACATCTGTACACAAACACGGCTGCCTTGTTGTGGTCAGGGGAAGGAGTGAAAGTTGATTTGATGTATCAGAATGGATCGGATGACTAATCCGAACTCAGCACTCAACCATACCACTCAGTCACAACTGTACTTTGTTGAGTAAGTCACAGCTTAGTACAGAAAAGGCCAGGGAGAACATTGTTACATTTATACTATCCAGAAGGTTTTGATTTATGCTTCCTTTGTCACTTCCATCTACAAACAAAAGATGGACGCTCAGGATGTGTTAATACTAGAGCACTGGAAGTGTTGCTTAATAGATCACAGGGGTTTGCACACTGTAATAATAAATCAAGACATGAAGTTGTCAAAGAACTTGATTTTTAGAGGAAGGTGTAACCTGTCCTTTTAAGAGTACTTTAGTTCATTGCCCTCATACAGTGAACTGAACAAGCATTACTTTCTCTATGAAATAACACAGTAAACACCTAAATTCAAGTAAATCCATCGAAGAAAAACTGTTATGTACACGTGTGTGTACACACACACACACACACACACACACACACACACACACACCTGTCCAGAATTCCGATGGAAGGTTTCCTCTGCACTGACTTCTGACATGAGCTGGAACTCACTAGCCAATTCCACACCCTGTTGGGAAAGTGCACAACCCTTGCAGTACTTCAGGCTCACGGTGAGGTAGGAATTTTGCAGAGGTCATCACTGAAAGAGCTAATGTAGCATATTGGTGCAATATATGCTGCTTTTAAAGTTCCTAGTTCAGATAAATGGCTCTGGATTTTTGAAAATGGTTTGATGTGGCAAGGAAACATTTTCACTTGACCTAGTTCTGAAGGACAGCTATTTACAGTACTTGGGTCAGCGCCTTAGCTTTAATGAGGATACAGCACAGAGACAAGGGAAGCTTTTTATTTTCTGACACGTGTAAAAATCCACTAGTTTTCAAATGTTTTTGTTGTTGGTTTTTTTTTTTAAAAGCTATGGCCTCCTGCTTGTCCCTAGCATAAGACAGACAGGTGTCCATACGCACATTGCATCCCACCCTCAGCGAAGCATGACATCGCCAGCAATAATTTCAAACTGATGGGAAGCTGCAGTGAGAAGATTGAGTAAGGATGCTCTTTCTGGCCTGGAAGCATATTGCTCTGCTTGGGGCACAGACTCCACTTCACCCCTTGGGGCAGCGCATTTAAACCATCAAGCCGCACCAGAAAAACTTGTTTTTAATTACCTATCTATAGGTACCTCTATAGGAAGCTGTATGGCTCCCATCACTGTAAGACGTGAGAGCCTCCCAAATGTTTAAAAATAGCTACCACCAATATTTCTTTTCCTCTGCCTGTTGGAGAGAGAGCTTGATTGATAGGGTTTTCCTTTGCCATGTGTGGAAAGGAGTTTTGCATTCACTGCTGAAAGGGGTGAAGACTCTGGTCATTCTTATTTCATGTGACAGAGTTGCTGTGTCTAGGTCCAGCTCCGGTGATAGTTCTGTCTCCCACACTCATGAGCCCTATTTCTCAACACTTATTGTTCCAATGGAACATAGCTGTCATGGGAGGTCATGGTCATGAAGGAAGAGTAGTGGTAGATAGTATTCAGAGCCCTCTGTGAAACTGGTCCTGAAACCTTGAACTGGGTTCTGCCTTGGTTGGGGAGTCAGTGCAGAGCATGAAACAGCAGTTTCAAGTTTTGTACCAAATGGTTATTTCAGGGCATGATGTGGCTTCATTCTGAGACAAGAATTTTGATAAAGACTAACAGTCAGAAATGCCTGGTTTGCTTCCGCCTGGTCTGTATCTTTCTCCCTGCTTTTTCTACCTCAGTTCCCAGTAAGGATGTGTTAATTGGCAGGGATGCCTACCTGCTCATCAGGTGCGGAGATCATTGACCCCTTTTGAAGGCTGCCGTTCACCTCTCCTGTTCTCTGCGTTGAAGAGAGGAGTCTATGGACAGGGAGGAAGGATTTTACATAAAAGTGGCTTTCTTAAAACACAAATCTTTACAGTTTGAATGAGATTTGGATGCTGAGGCCCCACTTTTCATCACAGTCCAAGATTGCCTTGTTGGAGCCCAGCCTATATGAGTTCGTACTCTAAGGTTAGTCAGGGTTTTATTCACCTGCAAACATGCTGAGATCCTTATGGGATCTCATAAGCTAAGCCAGGTCAGGCTGATTAAAGAGACCTTATTCTGACATGTAAGGATGTCTATTTTATTCTTCCCCTTGTCTATTGAAGTTGTGATCCTAATGTAGGCACAAGGCATTCTTAGTTCTATATAAATGTTAAGTTTAATTAAGTTAATTATTTAATTTAATTTGTATATTAATCCTCTTTGGCATGGATATGGTAGGCTTTGCTTCTTGTTCTAACTGTCTGCTGTTAAACAGATGCTGTGTTCTGCTCCAGAAGTGGCTGGATTTCAGTGGTAGTTAAACAATACGCTTTATATACTGTACCTGTATCACAGGGATGTTGAAACGTAACTGTTTGTAAAGCACCTTGAGATCCTCTTAAGAGACGCAGTAGCAGATCATGGTTTGTAGCTGTGCACTGTTTATTTGTAATCACAGTCTAATGCCATATGGTGAGTAGTCTTCAAAAAGAGAATCAGACTGTTCATTGGGGAAATGACTGTTCCTAAATAAATTTGAACAGACTTCTTTCAAACTTGGAATGTGGGCTAAATATTTTAAAGTTTGAGTCTTGAGCATGTGCCCATTCTTTTGCTATTTTGGTGTTTAGTAAGTCTGTGGGTTCAGTACAAATTATTCATTCAGAACCACAAATGTGCATGGTGCTCTAGAGACAAGACAGTCGGCCTGCCCCAAATAGTTTTCAACCCAAGCGTAGCTAAAACATGATGTAGGGTGACAGTAGGCAGGAGAGAGGACCAGGGCTACAGCAGTCCAAATCAAATCATGTTTCTCTATGCTGATCCATTTTCTTTGGAGAGCCAAGCTCAGCAGTTTTAGAATAGGGAGAGCAGAGAGAGAATGGAGTAAGCAAGGTGACAGAGTGGAAAATGTTGGCCTTTTGTCTAGCAAAGAAACTGACCTCCTTTCTGAATGACTTACTTAAAGACGCCCTCAGAATTGATCTCTAAATACTGAATGGTGGTTCATATTCAGTTTCAATAGCAGCACTGTGATCAGAAATTCACATCAGCTGCAGTGATATCTAATAGTTGCTTTTTAGAACAAACCTCTTGGCTCATTTGTTAGTTTGGGATGGTGAGATTATCCATGTACAAAGAAATCCATGGATTTTTCACACCAAGGGCTTATCCAGTTGTTAGAACGTAGATCCACATAGCAGAATGTTTACTATTCAGACTGGAGACCACACTTACACACTTACATAAACACCAGTCTCCCTTTCTCTTTGCGTGTAGTTTGTACACAAGGCAGGACTTAAATGTCCATGAACAATAACTTGCTGCCTTTGCCCAATACTGGAATTTCCACTTGCATCTTTCAAGCGTGTTGTGCAGCACGATGACTCTTGCTGTTCGATACTTGGTAGACAGACTTACTGATGGAAGGAAAGGGCAGAGTGTTCAGAAAGCTCTATCTTAGCGAATGTCTTCACAGCAAATGAAAGGTGTGTTCTTAACTGGGGTTGGCTAAGATGGGTGAAAATAGCAGTGAAGACACAACAAGTCAGCTTTTAACTCGGGTTAGCAGCTCAAGTTAAAGCCTACAGGGGAACCTGGGATTGGACTCTAGTGGCTAACCCGAGTTAAAGGCCACGTTGCCACTGACCTTAAAGTATATGAGTCTGAGTCTTCACTGCTATTTTAACCGAGTATGAGCACACTTTTTTTTTTCATTATAGACATACCCCCACGTCAGCCTGTTGCCTCGTTTACTGCATGCTGTCACCATTCTGCTAGAGCAAGTTTCCATAGTGCTTCCTGAGACCAGCACTTCGTTCTCCAGTCTAGAAACATGCATAGGGTACATGTATTAAATACAGTTCCTACCTGAAACCAGTCTTCTCAGTTCAGATCCTGTTGAAAGTGTTCATCAAAAAACATACAGTGGCAGCTGGCATCATTATTAGCAGATGCACCAGCGTGGTCAGATTGAGTATGGAGATCGAACTACCCTCGTGTTCATCAGTGGAGGTCTCGGAGGTCAGGGTTAAGGTGCATTGTCAGGGCAGGGAGAGGGAAGCTTGCACTGCTGTTGCTTGTGCTGTATCTGTCCTGTCTCCAGGGCTATCAGGCCTGTAGCTGTAAAACAAAAGTACTAAGGGCTGAGTATGAGAGGGTTGTGTAATAGGTGACCTTAGGTGCACTCCATGTCAGCTTTCATTTGTTAGGATGCTACTGAGCAGAGCTTGAAATGAATGCTCCTCCTGAGGGCAACCAGCTGTTTTGTCCTTGCATTTAATTAAAACAAAAGAGCACTTTCTACCTCTCCTGCATAGCCTGTTCCTACACAGTTTCTGGGCACTATTCCTTAAGAAGGAATAATCAATTGCACAAATACAAAAAATGGGAAATGACTGCCTGGGAAAGACTACTGCAGAAAAGGATCTGGGAGTTATGGTGGATCACAAACTAAACGAGTCAACAATGTAATACTGTTGTGTGTCCCGCCCCCCCCCCCCCCACCAAAAAAAAAAAGAGAGAGAACATCATTCTGGGATGTATTAGCAGGAGTGTTGAAAGCAAGAGACGAGAAGTGATTCTTTCACTCTACTCAGCATTACCAGTTCTGGGCACCACACTTCAGGAAAGATGGGGACAAATTGGAGACAGTCCGGAGGAGAGCAACATAAATGATTAAAGGTCTAGAAAACATGACCAGTGAGGGAAGATTGAAAAATTGGGTTTGTTTAGTCTGGAAAAGAGAAGACTGAGTGGGGACATAAGTCTTCAAGTACATAAAAGGTTGCCATAAAGAGGAGGGTGATAAATTGTGCTCCTTAACCACGGAGGACGGGACAAGAAGCAATGGGTCTAAATTGCAGCAAGGGAGATTTAGGTTAGACCAGGAGTTCTCAAACTTCATTGCACCGCAACCCCCTTCTGACAACAAAAATTACTACAGGACCCCAGGAGGGGGGACCAAAGCATGAGCCTGCCTGAGCCCCACCATCCCAGGCGGGGGGCCAAAGCCAGAGCCCCACCATCCCAGGCTGGGTGGCCAAAGCCCAAGGGCTTCATGCCCAGGCAGGGAGCCTGTAACCTGAAGCCTAAGCCTGAGCCCCAGGTGGTGGGGCTCAGGTTTCGACCCTGGGCATTGGGGCTCGGGCTTCAGCTTTGGCCCTGTGTCCCAGTCTAACTCCAGCTCTGGAGACCCCATTAAAACAGGATCATGACCCACTTTGGGGTCCTGACCCATAGTTTGAGAACCACTGGGTTAGGAAAAACTTCTTAACTTTCAGGGTAGTTAGGCACTGGAACAAATTACCTAGGGAGGCTGTGGAATCTACATCATTGGAGGTTTAACTAGTTAGACAATCCCCTGTGAGGGATGGTCTAGATAATATTCAGACCTGCCTCAATGCAGGGGACTGGAATGGATGACCTGTTGAGGTCCCTTCCAGTCCTACATTTCTATGATTCTATGTCTAGCTTATTTCCTTATGGTGACCTCATCCTGGTCATACTTTCGAGAGTGGGCATAGCCTTGGCTAGTAGATGACGTTCATGAAGATTGATGCACAGGAGGCATTCTTAGTTGAGGAGCACCTTGTCTGAGTGCTGTAAAATGGGCAGCATGTAGCACTTTTATAGAGATTTATCACCTAACAACCCACGGAGGTAGGATGGTATTAGCTGTCATTTTACAGATGGGCAAACTGCTTAACCCCTTTGCCTCCATTTCCCCAAGATGTCAGTGGCAGCCTGGAATTAGAACTCCAGAATTTCTGGCTATGTCCTGTGACTGGACTTCTCTGAGATTTAATGTTCAACAGCCATGAGGGTCTTAGATGTAAGGTGCTATCGAAGTGCAAAGTATTATTCTTTCCCATCCCTGGCCCTGGGAACTAGAGACTTAAGTTTGTATGAGGTGTTGTTTGTATATTGCCCAATAAAAGTCTCCCAGAAATTATTCACTTTTTTTCTGCCTTTTTACTTTATCTTGTCTGGGGTGGGTATCAATTAAGATGCCCTGCACCATCCCAGAGTTGTGCTGATTGTCTCCAAATCCTTCGCAAGCTAATGCCAATTGATATGTGCTACGGACCCGTTGTGGGCAGTGGGGGAACTGATGCTTTTCTAATATATTGACTATAGGTGCACCTACATGAGGAAAATATGCCATTCTTCCAGGATTCCGGCACCTGCACTAGGTGTTGGAAACAGTTTGACCCTGTCAGTATTATCAGCCAACTATTTCCTGTCCAGTTTGAGAGTGAGCCGCAGGGAGATGCGTGATTGACACCCAATATCAGTTTTTCCAGCATTTAAAAACATGTCTAGGGGTTCTTAAGGTTCTGCAGTTTCCCAGGTACAGGATGGGGATTTTCTTACTCAGAGAAGCATGCTACATGACCCCTAGTTTATACTAATAGTACTGTTCTGATGTGTTTCTTGGGGAGCTGGAATCTATCCCTGCATTGTTGGAGCTATTTGTGAACATGGTTGTTGCTAATACTGTTTCAGTTTTGGTGTACACGCGGCTTTAATGTAATCAAGGGAAGTGCTTTCACAACTGTTAGTTCCTCTTGTCCATGTAATGTGTGCTGCTTTTGAAGTGATTTGTATTTAAAATTAGAATCTCAACACTCAGTCAGAAAGTCACAGCCTCTTCTCCATGCTCTGAGGGGAAGAATGATCACTGAAACAGCAGGAACATACTAGCACAGTGCCACCAGAGAGAATAGTATGTCTTAAATATGGGGTATTTGTAAGCATGGGCGCTTGACATGCTTTGTAAAGAAAATCCAAAAATGTGCTAAAGAAAATTGTGTTCCCCGTTGCTCTTGCAGTCCCTGTCCTGATGTCAGCTTTCATACTGTCTGACTCAGTCAAAGGCTTGACTTCTCTTTAGAAATCATGTGGGAAAATGCTAACCCTGCACATGGCAATGCCAGCAGCCAATTCATTCATTGATCTTGTGATAAATATTTGGCCATGGTTTATTTGGGCAAAATGTCCATGTGACACGGCTCTGTGACTGAGAATCATGAAATCTTTTGAAACTCTTTCTCCATTTAGTGCAGCGCTGTCTCCACTTGATGTTATTGGAGGTAGCAGAGAGGTTGGCCATTCAGTTAGGGCCACCAATAATTTGATTCATGTGTTGTTGTTTTTTTTGTTTTTTGTCTTGTTGGTTTTGTGTGGCCAAGCTGTAGAATATAGATAATGTTGTGCCCCTTTAAATGTTTTGTTACTGACACTGACTATACTTTTATTTTACAGTTTGGTTATTTCCTTGGCATAATATGTGGTTCAGGGCTTCTGGTCTGTCTGTCTCTTTCTCTCTCACACGCACACTGACACAGAGTTGTAAATATTTAAAAAAGCCTTTGTGAGGGGTACTGATTCTAGAAACAATTAGAAGCTTATTTGTTTGTTCATCTTTCCTTAGAGAAAAACAGAATATAAGTTATTTTTGTCGTCCGTAATCCTTTGTCCATTTCGGTGGTGCGACCCAGATTCGCTGCTGTGATGCTTTGTGAAGTGCAGCAAAGGGGTTAAGCTGCTGGAAAGAAGTCTCACGAGTATGCATCTGGTTTGTTTGAAGAACAGTATTAAACTTCAGTGACTAGAAACCACCTTGAAATCTTAAGAATGCTACTATTGGTCAAAACACAGTAGGTCATAGTCTCTGAACTCCCTCGTTGAATTGCTGGGGAATGGGCGTACTTCATATGTGAATAGATTTTGTGCTACTTGAACTGTACCATGAGATAAGGTTGACTGACTTTTTCGAATCTGTGTCCCGTACAAAGATGGCGCTATGGCTGGGTTTTTTTTCTATTCCTCTTTGGACTTGTGGGACCCGGACAGAGATCGTTTGAGTGCCTTTCAACACTCCTTATGAGGCTGAAAGTGTCACTGTTGAGAAATGGGATGATCTCACTTTTCCTGTGTTCCTCCCACTCTGGGATTGAGCGAACCTCTCTTCAGCGCTTCCAACTTTGGCCATGTCTATGCCAGTCTTTTTTTTCAAGTTGCTACCGTTGGTGGAACTGCTGTGGTGGGAATACTGGTTGCTGGCATTTTAAGCACCATGTTATGTGGCCCTTGCTCTGAGCTGGCACTTGGTCTGTGCTAACATTGCCACAGTTACTACTGCCAGGGGAGCTGTAACCTTGGTCTCAATGGTAGGAATTTTTTTGGGAACAGTGTTACCATAGATGCAGCTTTCTGGCCCGGGAAGCACAAGGCAGAGTTATAGAACAGGTTCAGTCTTCTAAAAGTGAATCCACCCTGTTCAGGCAATTTTATCCTTTGCGACAAATGGGTTTGATTTGGGGAATTTGATATAAAGAATTCAAGGTGATTACAAGGGGAACAAAGGAAACTGCACTTCTGCTGTTCTTGCTGCTTTATAATGTATAAACTATGCCTGAAAGATTTATTTAGGAAAGTTTTGCTTGTGTGTTGTACTTTTTGTTGATTGGTTGGGTTTTTTGTTTTGGTTTGGTTTTTTTATGTCAAAAATTCAGGTCTTGTTTACCCTGTTTTCCTGGAAGCTTGGTAGTAGGTCTGTAATTTCAGATGACAAGGGATCTGAAATAAAACATGATTAATTGAGGAGGGAAAGTGATGTTTATCCAGACAGCTGAGAGCCCTTTTTGTTTGTAAGCGTATTTAAATCAAATGTCCAACAAACAGGTGGGAGAAAACTCCTCTTGTTAAAGATTCAACACTACCACCTCTTCTGTTAAGGTCTGAGTGCACTTCCAAACTACATCTCCGGGTCCTCCAAGAGACACTTTCTGCAAAATAGGGAAGGCAGGAATTTTACATTTTTGATACTTCAAAGGTAAAAAAACAAGCAAGGAAAAACACTTGGTGTACAAAAAGGAGCCAGGTCTTCCTCATGAAAAGAGAAATATGAATTCTGACTCCACAAAAATAGGGAGGGTTGACATAGAGGTGTTAAAATATAGTAAATTAGAACTTTGAATGATTAGCCCCTTCTCCCATCAAAATATCAGAGGTAAAGTAGGGTGGTAGCTAAGAAGATAGGGCAGGAATTAACTGACAGCCCGTCTGTGGATATTGAGTAATCCAGCCCACAGGATTGACTTTTACTCCGGAAGCTTTTAGACTGGTCTCTAAATTAGGAAAAACGGTATGATGTTGTCCAGAGTCAACAGTGCAAGAGCTTGGAAAATTTGTCCCTTCCTCATATGGGGAGTGCTAACTTGTGTACAAGGCACAGTAATAGAGTGAAGATAAGATGAACTATAGTAACTTAATCAAGGAGAGGTGACAGAGATTTTTGTGTTGACTTCACAGAAAAGGCGAC
Organism: Terrapene triunguis; assembly: GCF_002925995.2. NCBI lineage: Eukaryota > Metazoa > Chordata > Testudines > Emydidae > Terrapene > Terrapene triunguis. The sequence goes on from NW_020664444.1 coordinate 7,010,241, forward strand.
TGATGGCTCCTTGCAGAGTGAGGATTGGACACTTAACATGGAGATCTGCGACATTATCAACGAGACAGAAGAAGGGTATGTGCTATTACAGATAACTTTGGGCAGTTCACACGTTTTGCTGTCACGCTGACACTGAGCTTTGTTCTTCAGCATGCTAGGTGGTGCAGTGGGCTAATGCACAGGTGTCCTCAGATTAAATCCCATTTTTAGGTAGCAAATGAGTTGTTTGGTCTCCTCATCCCAAACTGACACTGCTCCACTTCAGACAACCAGCATGTCTTATGGCACTTGCTAGTGTTGACCTCTGCTCAGGAAAGTTGGAGGGTTAGAAAAACATGGGATGTGGCATGTCAGGATTGAGATTCATTAGCAGAGCTCTATGTTGGCCCAGCACCAAAATGACAGTACTAGATTTTCATGGTGCAATATCTAATTCCTGGGTGTTTCCAAAAAGCACATACTAAATGTGCTACAATAGGGATCATTGATCCTGTATTTTTAGGAGACTTGCTTGTAACTTCCAAGCTGCCAAATGCTGCAATGCTACCAGATCCTAACATTTGAAGAGCGGGACCTCTCCAGTATCATCTGTCCCTTCAGCACTCAGGCTGTGTTGCTTGTGCTACACAGCGGGCCTGTTCTCAATGGTGTTACGCCTGTGGCCTCTTCCTGAGTGCCTGTCAGTCTTGCTGTCTCATTCATACATCGCCCTTGTATCTGCATTCACATGCTGAGCTTTCAATGATTATAGCTGCGTTATCTAAAGTTAACGCAAGTGCTCCTGCCCTGTCAGAAAGGGTTAGGGAATGCCGATGTTCCCACCTTATGAGGAATGAAAATATGTTTTTCTCCTTCAGTCCAAAGGATGCTATCCGAGCACTGAAGAAGAGGCTGAATGGAAACAGAAATTACAGAGAGGTGATGCTGGCTCTAACGGTGAGTGGGGTGAGCTGGGAAAGTGCCAAAGAAACCTACCACAGTAGCGTTTACCTTCAGAAAGGGGGAACTACACAAAAACGAGGATGCTAGTTAAATGGAAATTTAAAAGAACAGTCACGAGGATGAAATGCCTGAAAACTGCATGGAGACTATTTAAAAACACCATAATAGAGGCTCAAAGTAAAAAAATACCCCAAATAAAAAAAAAAAAAAAAAAAGCCACTGTCCTAAATAGCAGAGCAAAAGAAGCAGAGGCAAAAAGGCATCCTTTAAAAATTGGAAGTCAGATCCTAGTGGGGGAAATAGAAAGCAGCATCTACTCTGGCAAGTCAACTATAAAAGTATAAGGCAGGCCAAGAAAGAATTTGGAGAGCAACTAGCCAAGGGCACAAAAACGAATAGTGTAATTTTTGTTGTAAGTACATCAGAAACAGGAAGCCTAAACTAAATCAGCATAAATTACTACATTGTGCATTTGCACAGCCCTACTGGAGTGTGAGGTGATTTGGCAGTGACCTTTCCTGCTGATCCTGTCAGCAAGGCTATTGGTTGAAAAGGGCCTACTGGGTGACATGGCAGATCAGAATGTGTTTTGGTGGGTGAAACTTGCACTTCCTGAATGTAAGGGACAAATACCATTGACTAGATCAAGGCATAATGTGGGTAGGTGATCTGCATGTGTTTCCCCTGCACTCTGCCAGCACACTTCAGTCCTCCCTTGCTACATCCTATGCTGCTCCCTCCTTAGCATAGATGGTTGCCAGTTGTGCTGACCTGTGTGGTGGTTGTCACTTGTATGAAGATGACCGTTCTAAATTCTTTTTCATTCTTTACCTAACTGGCTTTGACTCAGTCTCTGAAGATGAAGTGCTCTTGCACTAATCCATTGTTGGCTCTGTCTCCTCGTGGCCACTTCCTGCCCTGGGTTGTCATTCTGATAGCTGCCAGTTAAGGGTTTTGTTGGAGAGAATTAAAATAAGGTGCTAGTGCCCCAGGGAGCAAAATGAGACTGCTTTGTCCATCATAATGTGGATATGGAATTATACGTTGTCTTGAAAAGAGGCTGAAATCTGGACTTGCAGGCCTCAATGCCCATGTCGTCAGGTGCGAGGACATCAGTAGGAGCAGAAGCTCCTCGGCTATGGGGTCATGGCAGTTATTAGCCATGGTTATATGTAAAAGCTGTGTGTTGTATTCATCTCCATGTGCATCATGTTCATCACAGAAAAGAGTCAATAGCTGCTGTTCCATGGTAATTGAATGTCCAAGTGAGAATGACTCCAGCTAAGTTATGGGGAAAATGTGTATTGGGGTATAACCTGTCAAATAATTCAAAAGCAGAGTGTTTTGAAGGATTTAAGATAATTTGGCATAATCCCCATGTAAAACTCTATAACATGGATTGTAAATTGGGGTGTCCTGGTTCAATCACATTTCAGAAGCATTGAAAATGGGTATCTCTAAACCCGACCCTGTGACAGGATATCCATTTGACATGTCCTTGCTGTAACAACCTATGTGCTGAAATTTGGTGTACAAACAGCATTAGTGAGCAAACTTGAATGAAAATGGCAGAAACTTTTATTTCTTCATCTTGACAATGAGAAAAGTTGGATCACAAAAGTCTCGGGTGTTAATATTAGTGATTTATTTTATCACAAGACAATAGCTATCAAGAAAGGAAAAAACTTTAATATGAATCACATTTTGTCAGCATCTTTTGGTGCCTAAGGCATAATTTCTAGTGATATTGTCTCATCAGCTGGATCACCCCCTCACTGACTAATGTCCAAAAGCAAAGGTCCAAAATTACTAGTGAAAATTATAATGAGAAAGGGCTACATATTTGATCTCATTCAGCTTCAGGGTACATATAAAGGAAAATTGCTACACTTTGGCTATTAACCAATTGACTGGTTTGCATGGTTCCTGGTAAAGGTGACTGAACATATCAATGAATTCCTAGGGTTGTGTGTAGAGGAGGAAGCTCTGGAGGGGTACTGTGGGGGGTGCGCAGGGGAAAGAAGCAAAAACAGGGTACTAAGCCTCCTCTTCCTCTCTCCTCCGCCCCCTCACCCCAGTGCAGACACTTTGTACCAGGAGGACTCTTCCTTTGTTCCATCAGAGGTTATTTGTGTTTCTTGTGTAGGTATTGGAGACCTGTGTGAAAAACTGTGGCCATCGCTTCCATGTCCTCGTGGCAAACCGAGACTTCATAGATGGTGTTCTGGTGAAAATCATCTCGCCCAAGAACAATCCTCCCACCATTGTACAGGATAAAGTACTCGCCCTGATTCAGGTATGCAAGTCAGCTCTTCAGTTCTGTACGCCATCTCTGAGATGGGGGCTGTCTCGCTGAGCACTGTACCGTGCTGAGCATGGTGTTCGTGCTAAATGTGCAATGGCAAACCCACAATGAAATGGGAGACACTAATATATGACGTTTAGGGGCAGAACTTACCTAGGGAAAAATGCCTTCTCAATTCTGAATACACAGGATTCTTTAAAGACACCACTTTGGTAGTGAGTTTTTTTTTTAAGGGCAGCACATCTACTGGTTAGACAGGCGACCTAGAAGTTGGTGACCTATATTCTGTTTCCAATCCTAATTGACTCACTGCGTGAGGTTAGACAAGTCATTTTAGCAGCACATTCTGCTCTCAATGAAATAAATAGGAGAACTCCTGTTGATTATTTTTTTAAATAGTACAAGATCAATCTTTAATCTCTCTCTGCTCCATTTCCCTGTCTGAAAATGGGACTACTTTTCCATCTTTAATAAGCCCTTTGTACTTCTATAAGGAACATTCATCGAAAGATCTCATTTCCTGTGCTTGCTCTGCAGCAGCAGTTTACTCTCCTACTGTTTCCTGAACTGTCAGCTCCTTGCCCAAAGTGGTAAAGGTCAGAAGTGCACATCTGCCACTTATTTGTATGCTGCACAAAAAGCTAAACAAAGCCGTGCTAATTTCACATCCCATTAGAATTGCATGAAGAAACACTGTTGCTGGAGGAAACTTGACAGTCATAGGAAGCTTTATTTGCAAGCTTCTACTAGGCTATTGCAAATACCAGGCAGTTAAAAACTTTGTATATTAAAAACTATATAAAGGTGCTGTGGTGGTTCTTGGTGGGAATAGGTTTACAGGCACATAATGCAGTTTTCAAAACATATCTTTAATTTGAGCGGGGAAACGGGCTACTGAATCTCTAGTTGTTTCTCGGGTGGTACATATTTAAAGCATATACAGGAACATAAACGAAGCCACTAAGACT
>NW_020664444.1:7019455-7081129 GCF_002925995.2 Terrapene triunguis
TAAGAGTGTAAGTCAAATACTTAATCTTATTTTTAATCTATTTTATCCTTGATTGAAATGATGGCTGAAAACTTTTTTGGGGTGAAAATAGTCAAAGTATATTTTCAGAAAATGACTACATGGTGAGCGTTCGTGGAGAACTTTTTCCAATCTTACCCACATTTCTCTGAATAGCTCTCTAATTTAACAGTAGTTCTTTTCCTTCCATGTGGCTTCTTTCATATGAAAAGCCATGTGGATCAAACTTTTAATGAAACTATGGTCTTTTGGAATATGACCTAAGAGATTTTCGTGTGTGCACTTAGATTATCCTTTGCCTTTTATTACATTTCTTAGGAATTTTACTTAAATTGCTTCTGTCTCAAAGTTTATTGCAGGGCTAGAGTTAAGTATGAGGACAAATATCAATGTACCACCAAATATAACTAAACGAGTGCATTAACCGCTTCTGCCTATGTAATTGTTATGTGGGACTGCTATCCACTGTGAATCCCCATTTATGTTCTGTTTGATGCTTGACCATCTGGGTAGAAACCCAGAATCTTTCAGATAAGCTGTAATATTGAATGTCTCCTTTGAGACTGAAATGCATGAATGTGTTTCTGGTTTGGATGAGTCTCATGGGACAGAAGAGGTAGAAGGGAACTTGCAGATCATATGGAAGTCTTATGAATAATCCTGTATATTGTTTTCCAGGCTTGGGCAGATGCATTTCGAAGTAGCCCCGATCTAACTGGAGTAGTGCATATTTATGAAGAACTCAAAAGGAAAGGGATAGAATTTCCTATGGCAGATCTTGATGCTTTGTCTCCAATACACACACCACAGAGGGTAAGCTGCAGTGAAGCATTTTCCAGGGTCATATGAATAATTGGATACTACTCTTTTAACTTCTGCTCTTTTCCTCAGCTATTGATTTATTAAACTTGCCCCAAACTTTCTCAAACCTGGATGGCCTTTGTAATAGTAAAAGGGAATGGAAACAAATAAGGGAACTTGGTTGACAGGCTGATAAACTACTGGCATCCCCTTGAGACAAACATCAGCGCAAGAACAGAATGAGTTTGAAGGAGTTTTATACACTTATTCTGTACTGAATATTGTGATGTATCTCCTAACTGCCACACAAACATAACTAACCTGGCAGGATCTATTGTTCAGTTAATTATCTCTCCCCCAGAGAGGACAATTGTTTCTGTTGATGATATGGCGGCACTGCCTTCAATGAATCTTGTGCAGATGAACAAAGAAGGCCTGACTTTCAAAGATTGCAAGCCGGTGTTCTGCATTTTGTGTACTTTTTTATTTTGCTTTACACAATTCATGGGGGACATCACGAGAAACCAGTAGACGTCCCCCACTTTCAAAGGTGCTAAGCAACCACAGCTCCCATTGACTTTGTGTGAGCCGCAGGTACTCAGTACCTTTGAAAGTCAGGGCTTACAAACTCGACTCCGCTATTACTGTTGGAAAGTAAACTTACTGATCACAAATATTCAGACTGTTCACTGTGAAACTATATGGCAATGCAATAATATAGCTGCACATTTAAATACACAGAAAAACAGGAAATGCACTTACGGTTGCGACAGCAGAATAAAGTACCTGCAATGTGCGTGTAGCAAATGATTTTGTAAAATGTGAGTTCGTTTCTAGGCTACGTTTCTTTCACTCTCTGACCCTTGTTTTTATTTTCCTTCTTGCCTTTCTTGTGGAGGAAAACTGGAACTAAAAGTTATGGATTGGGACAGAAGAGATTAACGTAGCTTGTCATTGCTATTCCACGTTTGTGCTCTGATAGATCAGCTTGTATGCCAGAACAAAAATGGACCTTTTCCTGAAGGTGGAGCTATGGCCTGTATTAGGGCATATTGCCTTAGGGTTGATGCAAACCAAGCACTGTCAGCATTCAGCATTTGAACCCTTTCTTTTTCTGGCGTAACAGAGTGTTCCTGAAGTAGATCCAGCAGCAAATATGCATGTGTCCCAGTCCCAGCAAAAGACGAGCACGAGTTCCTATTCATCCCCATCTCCAACTGCATATTCAGCTCCTCAGGCCCCACCTCTGAATGTGACTGGTCCCATCACTGCCAATTCTGAACAGGTACTGGGCTATAATTCTGGTTATTTCAAGTGAATAGGTGAGTAAGGCTCTTAGCTCAGCAAATCAGCCTGTCGTCATAGTCCCCTATTTTAATTTTTCTGAAGGTAAGTTTCAGTTGCAATCGAGACCTGGTTTTGTCTAGTGACCGTTTCTCCTGTTGTGGATTGTGAAATCAATCTGCCTTTAAGGCTGTAAGAAAGTTGTGATTTTTGTTGTTGTTTAAAAGTTGTGGCCATGATCGGTTAAAGTTGCAGTTCAAGGCATGTAGCCTGCCTTCCAAAGCAGGGCAGCAGCGCAGAAGAGACCTCGTGTGTCCTGCTTGGCTCTCGAAGGCAAGCGTGGCAATGGGTGGAGTGGGCCAAATTTGAGTGGTGGTGTGACCCTGTCCAACAGGTTGCGACGCCACTTGCTCAGATTACACCCAGCCATCTTTCTGCCATGGCGGGAAGGGAGGGCAGGCCTAAAGTGATGAGTGGCTTTGCGACCTGGTGCAGGGGATCGTAGCATCACTCAAATTTGCGGCAGCTGTAAAAGGTTTTAAAAGTTGTGGTTTCCACAACAAAATGGTGGGCTGCAATTTTCTTACATCTGTGTCTATCTTAGGGTACGTCTATACTTACCTCCGGGTTTGGCGGTAAGCAATCGATCTTCTGGGATCAATTTATCGCGTCTTGTCTAGATGCGATAAATCGATCCCGGGACGTGCTCGCCATCGACACCGGTACTCCTGCTCCGCGAGAGGAGTACGCGGAGTCGACGGGGGAGCCTGCCTGCCGCATGTGGACCCGCGGTAAGTACCTTGTAGTTCGAACTAAGATACTTCGACTTCAGCTACGTTATTCACGTAGCTGAAGTTGCGTATCTTAGTTCGAACTGGGGGGTTAGTGTGGACCAGCCCTAAGATACACACATGTGAGCCCTATTACTGTAGTATCTGAGCATCTCAGTCTTTTAATGTATCCATCCTCCCAGCCCCTGTGTGGTAGGCAAGTCTTACTATTCCCACCTCATGGATGGGGAACTGAGGCACAGAGAGACTAAATAACTTGGCCAAGGTCACAAAGGGAGTCTGTGCCAGAGCTGGGAACTGAATTTGGGGCTCTCAAGTCCCAAGCTAGCCCCCTAACCATTGGCCCATCCTTCCTGTGAGATGAAATGAATGCAACTCCAAAGTGGAAAAGCCCTGATCAAGAGGTCATGCCTCCTTTTCCCCTCATCCGTCTGCATTTTGAGAGAAGAGCATTATGTTTTGTAGCATAATTCAGTTTAATTTAGCTGCTCTTCTTGTTTGCTTCCATGTTTCCATCTGAGTGTTAGCACAGCTGGCTTTGTCATGGTGATGAATAACTAAGCTTGGCAGGATTTGATTTCAATCCACAAAGGTCAGTAAACGTCGATTTCAGCTGACACTGAAATCGACAGAAAAAAAATCAATCGGTAACAGTTGGTGTGCCTGCAGGGAGAGGGTTCCCAGCCCTGCAGCAGCACAGGGAGCCCTCTGCAGTCCTGCTGTCATGGGAGTGAGGGAGCAGGGCCGCTGGGGCTCCCTGCACTGCCGCAGGGCCGATGAACCCAGACTCTGCAGGTGCAAGGTGCAGGGAAGTCTTCTGTCCTGGCCCAGAGAAGCAGAGACCTCCTGGCCAAGACTGCGAGGAGTTGTTGTCCTGGGCCACCGCGGAGGCCACCTTGCTGCTGAATGGCTCCATCCCCAGGTAGGAGCCATTCAGCAACAGGAATGTCTCCCCTACAGCCAGGGACTCCTTGTGGTCCTTGTGGCTTTGGCTGGGGGTGTCTGTTCTGCCCCACCAGGACCACGGCCTTCCCCACACCTTGTGCCTTGTGATTCAGTGTCACCAGCCTTCCGGCAGCACAGGGAACCATCTGCAACCCGGCTATCAGTGCTGCCCTAATCCCAACCCTGCCACCCCTTAATTTCCAGCAACTGTAAAAAGAAAAATGGTTAAAAATCAAAAAAGTCTTAAAAATAAAACTGAATATTAATTGTTGAAATTAGAGAAAACAAAAATCGAATTCTGCCAAGCCTGTGAATTCTGCCACGTCCTCCATAGCTTCTTTCTTCATCACCGATCTAAAATTTACATTACGTCTAGATAAGTAATCTTCTTTATGATGACATGTAGTAGCCTCTCTGTGATCTCCAATGACAAGCACCAGATGTACTGCTCCCAAGTCAAATTGCAGAAGCAGGGGAGCTGCAGAGCCAGTTCTTAAAAATGTTCTGCTTAACACTGAAAGGTAATATGGTCCTTGCTTTCCCTCCTCCCCAAAAACAGATCGCCCGGCTGCGTAGTGAACTGGATATTGTTCGTGGGAACACACACGTGATGTCTGAAATGTTAACAGAAATGGTTCCTGGACAGGAGGATTCATCAGACCTTGAGTTACTACAGGTAAGTGTGTTTTCCAGCAAATCTGTTCCTGCAGCCTGGCATGATGGGGTTTCCTTTTCGTACACTCCACTTCAGTTCCTTGGTTTGCCTGGTTCTGTATTGGAGGTGTGCTTGTGTCTGGACTCCTTAACTGGGCAATAGTCACGCTTTTTGGATGCTGTTGTGCAATTGAGGTATGTGATGAAACACTCAAGGCAACTTCAGTCCTGTTCTGTGAACTTTGCGTGCTCCTTAAGCTTTTGCTAATGCTGTGATATGGAACCCGACGAAAGAATGGAAATTGGAGGAAGGCCTAAGCTATCTATACTTCAGCAAATACTCAGGATCATCTTTGTAATGGCAAAAAGACCCAAACCCTGACAGAGCACAAACCTATTCTCTGTTCCAGGATGGATTAAATTTTACCAAGGGATACTGTCGATTCTTCGTCACTTGAAATCTTTAAATCCAGACTGTATGTCTCTTTCTAAAAGGTACTCTTAGCTCAACCAGAAGTTATGGGCTTGATATGGGTTTGTTCTCTGGCTTGTGCTGTGCATGTCAGACTAGATAATCATAATGGCCCTTCTGGATCTGAATCAACAGTGTTCCAGATGAGCCAGCCTTAGTGTGGGACTAAGTTCATCTCCCAGGCTTCATGTCTTGTTCCCCAAGCCAGCAATGGTTAAGGGCGCTACTGGGGCAGTGCACTCAATTTGGGGGCAGGCAGGTAGCGCTATACAAACATGAAGTAAACAAGGTCTCTGCCCTGAGAAACTGATAAGCTGACTTTCCACCTCCTGTCCCTGTTCCTGTAGTTGTCTACTTTGGAAGAGAAGGCATCGTCTCATCATTGGACCAGTGGGAGGATGGGCCCCCCCCGAGTGGCACAGTGGGAGCAAGGCAGGGAATTGCTTTCTGTGATGCACCAGAGTTTGAAGTTGGTCCAAAAACTGCTCTCTCTGATGCAGCAGCAGTGTGTGTTGTCTCAGAGCCATCATGGCAGCTGATGAGACACTTTACAATAGATAAAGAGCCTTTCAGCTCCTAAGCCGATTGGATTGATCAAAACAAAAGCAGCTTCCAGGACACCGTGGCAGACCAAAACCGCACAGAACCATTTGTTTACATTTATAAACCACCACGAAAATCCTGACCCAGTGTAATCTCAGTCTAGCTCGGAGGTTAGAGAAATGATCACACAGCGAAGTGTGACAGTAGTGATTCTCTATTCAGACTGGTTCTCTCCAGCTGATGTAGCCTAAATCTGGGTCACCGAGGAGAGAGACTATTTTTGACGTTTCAAGAAGGAAAGGTGTGAGCTGGATACTTACATGTGAAGGACTTCTTGCTTTGAGGTTTGATATAATCGTGCTTCTTCAATAGTTCCTGACATTTTCCTCCACAATTAATTGTAAACAGCCTGCCTAAGAGCCAAGTCTGAGCAGAATAGATAGGGACTGTCAGCCCCATCCACGATGGCAGCAAGCAAACCTCTGAAATGTCACAATCTGCTTCTAAAGAGATGGGATCAAAACTGACATTGGAGAACATGTTCCTCAAGCTGTTAAGGCAGCTGGATTGCATGAAGTGAAATTTATCCAGAGCTTAGAATGTCAGAGCAAGCAAGGAAAACAAACACGTTTTGCTTTCATCCCAAAGGTTATGTACCAACAAGTCATCCTTGCTTAGTGCTGAATTTCCTCTCTGGGGAGGGATGGCAGAAGAAGTGGGACATGATTTGGTTGAAAAGCTTATGCTCGTTGGAGTAAAACTGGGGTCTCACCAGTAGCGTCAGGCAGCTCTCCTGACATGTCAGTTTTAACCTCTGGTCCATACAATTGCAACCTTGTGCCCTCTGTGACTGCCAGAGGCAAAAGAGTATATCCATTAATTGGTGATGGCAGAGAAAGCAGGAGATCACCTAACTAGGCAAACTAGAACCCATATCCCTTGGGGTGAAAGACTTCTACAATGCACACATCTATGCAGCCTAGCCTTTAAGGTTCTCTCCTTAATCACTCAGTGCTCTGGGTTACATCTCATCAGTGGACACACTGACCATGTCGAGACTCTACTATTTGGTGTTGCGTAATACTACTATCCAGAATGTGTCCGCATGTAGTTCAGCAATGTGTGTAGTTTTTGTGTTTGTTTCCATAATACATGGTCACACTTCATGCTGTGTGCCTCCACTTTCCCAGCTGCTGGGGTGTTCCTTGTTCACTGTGTCTAGCCAAACCAGTGGCAAATACCAGTGATCGCTGCCCCATGCTCCCAAGCCCCACATGACAATACCTTTGGTGCTTTGTGCTGCTAGGCAGAAAACCCGGTGTCTCCATTCTGGGAGGCCCTGGCTGTAGTATGCTTACTCTCAAAAATATTTATGAAAATAATCCATAAGTATTTAATTTTTAAAAAAGCTTTGCCATGTATTTATGATTAAAGAAGAACTGGACACAGTCATAAATAGGCCCTCAAGGTTTTAGGCCATGGTTCTTCTGAAGTGTGTGTTCTCTTGGGTGGCATTTAATCTTCCATAATCCACATTGTGTTGGTACTTCTCAGCTGATTGAGAACGCTGAGCCACTGATGCATGTGGCTGCAAACAGAGCCCAAGCAAATATACTTGTTCTTCACTGGTTATCGTAATACAGGCGTGTGCAATTTATTTCCTTAGGAATTGAACCGAACCTGTAGAGCTATGCAACAGAGGATTGTGGAACTTATCTCCCGAGTGTCCAATGAAGAAGTCACGGAGGAACTGCTGCATGTGAATGATGATTTAAATAACGTCTTCCTCAGATATGAGAGGTGGGACACCTTTTCCAGTAGTCGTATTTACTCCCACATGTTGGGTTTTCTCACAAATGGAGGACAAATTATTAAGCAACCAATAAGATGAAACACAAAGCAAATGGGAGGAACTGGACCAAGAAACTTGTATGAAGAATTCATATGTTCTCTGTTGTGATTGGCCTTAAATTCCTCCGCATCCCCCAGAAGGCTTACAGATACTGGTTTTAAAAGCTGCTGAGTTTTTTCATAGCCACTGAATTTTGGTTTCTTTTAGAATCGCAAAAAAGAACTGATTTGAATGTAGCTGTGTCTTCTCAAAGCACTGGGTTGTAAAAGTTGCAAATAAGGGCTGGGCTCCTACCTTTTAAATTCAAAACCAGAAATGTGTTTTAAAATTAGGAGACTGATTGCTGTTACATTACATACCCTACTAACTGTAGCACTCTTGGGGGAAAGTTTAATCTTTCCCTGACAGATTGGTGCAGGAGGCAAACCTATTAAAAAAAGGATGCTTGTCTCCCCTACTGATAACACAAGCCTCGTTTATAAAAAGCTTTTTAAAAATAATTTAGACTCTAGCTGTGTGATTTTGTGCTGTCACAGAAAAACTGCACATTGATGCAAAAAATCCGTATCCCCCAATCCATTTCACCTAGTCTTTTGCACCAGGCTCTTCACAATTTCCAAACTAGAATTGTTCCTCATGCTCTGAACTGGGACAATTCAGCACCTGTGAGCAGGATTTTACAAGTAGCCAAGTGTAAATGTCTCTGATTAAGGCTCAGAATGAGACCGATCACCCATAAAATGGTGAAACTTCAAACATTTTTCTCCATCTCGGATCTCACTGAATGGGGGTAAGCTGCTTATTGCATTTTACACCTAAAGGTCAGCTGCACAGTTGGAAAAAAAAGTTTGACAAGAGCAAATAAATTGCAGAATCACTGCGTAGGTTTGAATATTTCAAGCATGTGAAAACCAGTTTATCCTCCTCCTCCGTTACTCAGCGTTCAAAATTCCAGATGTTGGTTTCTGGCGCCATTGATGACATAAAATGCAATCAGTGGATGCAAGCAGGAACTGACTTCTTGAATTTGGGGCTTGTTGGTTAAGAGGAGTAAGTGGCTTGTAAATCTTTCTAGTGAGAAATGTGTGCTACTATGGGGATGCTTTCATTTTTGGGAGCAAGCAGAGGAGGACTTGATATTTCAGAGAAGCTGAGCATGCACAGTCTCCACAGACACTTACAGAAATCTGGGCCTAAACTTCCCTTTGTTTGCACTTAATTAAAAATTTAGCTTCCACTGTTAGTTTAAGAAATCTTTGCAGTTCACTCTGACATTGTCCTGCTGACAGAAGGCCCATGGTATTGAATGAACATGCACAGGTCCGGACTTTCATTCCGGGTGGAGAGGGTTGAAGTTTCTAATTGATCTTTATTCAGAAACAGGCTGACTTTAAAATGTTTTGTTGGGTTTCATAATAAGGAAAGAGGATGATAGACGGCTTTTGTAAAGGGAAATCATGCCTTGCCAATCTATTAGAATTCTTTGAGAGGGTCAACAAACGCAGACAAGGGTGATCCAGTGGATACAGTGTACTTAGACTTTCAGAAAGCCTTTGACAAGGCTCTGAAGCAAAGCAAGCACTCATGGGATAAGCTGGAAGGCCCTCTCAGGATCAATAACTGGTTAAAAGCTAGGAACAAAGGGTAGGAATAAATGGTCCATTTTCAGAATGGAGAGAGTTAAATAATGGTGTCCCCCAGGGGTCTGTACTGGGACCAGTCCTATTTAGCATATTCATAAATGATCTGGAAAAAGGGGTAAACAGCAAGGTGGCACAATTTGCAGATGATACAAACCTACTCAAGATAGTTAAGTCCCAGGCAGACTGCGAAGGGTTACAAAGGGATCTCACAAAACTGTGGGACTGGGCAACAAAATGGTAGGTGAAATTCAATGTTGATAAATGCAAAGCAGTGCACATTGGAAAACATAATCCGAACTAGACATATAAAATGATGGGGTCTAAATTAGCGGTTACCACTCAAGAAAGAGATCTTGGAGTCAGTGTGATAGTTCTCCGAAAACATCCACTCAATGTGCAGCAGCAGTCAAACAAGCTAACTGAATGTTAGGAACCATTAGGAAAGGGATAGATAATAAGACAGAAAATATCATAATGTCTCTATATAAATCCATTGTACGCCCACACCTTGAATGCTGCGTGCAGATCTTGTTGCCGCATCTCAAAAAAGATATATTTAGAATTGGAAAAGATACAGAGCAGGGCAACAAAAACGAGGGGTGGGGGAATAGCTTCCATATGAGGAGAGATTAAAAAGACTGAGATTTTTCAGCTTGGAAAAATATGAAATCAGGTCTATAAAATCGTGACTGGTGTGGAGAAAGTAAATAAGGAAGTGTTATTTACGCCTTCTCATAACACAAGAACTAGGGGTCACCAAATTATTGAAATTAATATGCAGCAGGTTTAAAACAAACACAAAAGGAAATATTTCTTCACACCATTGCACAGTCAACCTATGGAACTCCTTGCCAGGGGATGTTGTGAAGACCAAAACTATAACAGGGTTCAAAAAAGAACTAGATAAATTCATGGAGAATAGGTCCCTTAGTGGCTATTAGCCAGGGTGGTTAGAGATGCAGTCCCATGCTCTGAGTGTCCCTAGCCTCTGTTTGCCAGAAGCTGAGAGTGGAGGACAGGGGATGGATCACTTGATGATTATCTGTTCTGTTCATTCCCTCTGAAGCATGTGGCATTGGCCACTGTCGGAAGTCAGGATACTGGGCTAGATGGACCATGGATCTGACCCAATATGGCCATTCTTATGTTCTTAAATCTGCATGAGGGCAACCCTGGAGAGTAGGGAAGATCCATTTTTAGTGACTGTTAAGGCTTAGTCTGAGCCACAGACATACAGCTAGTGGAAACAAATGACCCTTCCCAGCCAGGCTTTTTCCTCTAATCAATCTATTTTAGCTGAAGTGGTTTATTTTGTGCTTGGGGAGTGTCTGCCTGGGCATTGGCCCTGAGCAGCTGCTGAGTGCTGGGGAGTGTTTAGACAAGGGGACGGACCCATGAGATGTTGAGAGAGAGATGGGGTTTGCAGAAGCACTGAATGTACTGTAGCGTGCTAGGGTGCTGCTCTGCAAAGCAGGAAATGCTTGGGGAAGGGCGTGTACAGAAGTCTTTCGGGTGATGGGGAGCTCTTAGATGGGAGCAAGACTTGTTAGTACTCAACTCTCCGGTCAGGGGTGTTACCCTTCTGGCTCCAAGTTCTCCTACCCCGTTTCTTCAGCAAATCCTTTCAAGTGGCGGTTGATGAAGGGAAGCTGTGCAGGTTCCTTCACGCTGCTTACCCTGGATGTACTGGCCTCTATGTGCTGTAAGAGCAAATTAGTCAACACCATCCCTGCTGGAGCCCAAGAACACAACCTCTGTAATAGTTTCCTTTCTTCCTTCATAGCCGCTGGGAGATCCCACCAGAAACCAAGGAAAGCTATCTTCACCCTCGCTGACGTGTCCTGGCTTTGTCTTGAACTTGACTTGCTCAGAGTGCATGTGTGGGTTTGATAGTCTCTCTTTTGTTTTATAACAGGTTTGAACGGTACAGATCAGGCCGTTCGGCACAAAGCGCCAGTAATGGCGTAAGTATCCAGTTCACCTTCGACAGTTGTGGTACACTCGGAGGAAACTTCTGCCAAACACACGCTGAGTGTCGGCGTTGTAACACTAGTTATGGTGAAGAACGTTTCCATGACTGGTATTGAATGTACAAAATGAGGTGAAAGATAGAGGCCTTTTGGGGCTCAGCTCTTGCTATTACACGGCTCCGAAGCTAAAGGGGGTGCAGAAACAGAAGGCAACTTAACTAATTCTGAGGTAATAGGGGAGATGTGTGAGAGGTTTTTCAAGGCTGTGTTGGATGGGATAATACCACAAAAGCAAGCCAGATGTTGAGCCTATACTGCTTTTTGGACAGTGACCCAGCAAGATAAATATCTTTTCTGTCTACTTGTGTTGCATTCGTAGTCTAAAAGCCTAATTAAAATACTCCCATTTGCAACCGCTTTCCACAGAGGGCTTTTTTAGGAAGCATCCGTCATTCTCATTTTATTTTGTCTCTGTTATAATTGCTCGGCAGGAAGTATAACCTACCATCTTGACTGTCCCAACAGGTGCTGAGTGAAGTGACGGAGGATAATTTAATAGATCTGGGCCCTGGTTCCCCAGCTGTTGTGAGCCCAATGGTGGGGAGCACAGCACCTCCAACTTCACTTTCCTCGCAACTTGCAGGGCTTGGTAAGTACCTAGTTTTTAAAGGGCAGATCAGGATGGAACAGTAGCTACATATGACTAGTCCCAAGCCACTCTGTGGTGGGCCTACATTTGGGTCATTGGGTTAACAAGTGCCTGTATTTTGTTTGAGGTAGTAGTTACTGGTAACAGTCTGGTGACATTAAGAAGAGCTGTGGGTAAAAAGCATTGTCCAGCGGTTAGAACAGGGGAAAAGGAGATGGATATGGGCTTTAGTCTGTCACAGATTCACTCTGTAACCTTGGGCTAGTCACTTAACCTCTGTGCTTCCATTTTCCTATCTGTAAAGTCAGGATGTTACTCATTTACTTGCTCCAAAGGGGTTTGAGGCTTAGAAGCACTTTTACAAACTTTAATAGAAATCCTCGGATGAATGGTTCTATCCAAGCGCAAAATCTTGTGTTTTA
Organism: Terrapene triunguis; assembly: GCF_002925995.2. Classification (NCBI taxonomy): domain Eukaryota; kingdom Metazoa; phylum Chordata; order Testudines; family Emydidae; genus Terrapene; species Terrapene triunguis. Next base: position 7,031,500 of record NW_020664444.1, read on the forward strand.
AACTAGATGAAAGGGCTCTTGATCTGGTCATTCCATTTGACCTCTGCACTGGATTCCCAGCCAATTTAACAATGGAGAGACGCATAGGACTAAGAACCACAGCTGAGAAGACTGGAATCCTTGTGCAAAATAGCTGTCCTCTTCTGAACCTTCAATGAACAGTGCTGAACCTTACTGAACAGTAAATAGTTCAGCGTGAGCATTTTTCAACAAAGAGAAATGCCAACATTTGGAACTTGGTGTTCTGTGTTAATGCAAGGGACATGGGGGTTTAAAACCAATTAAAATATAAAATTTGTAAAACATGGTGAAAAGATTAAAAAACAAACCAACCCCAAATCATCGCTGATAAAGTTTGCAGATGACACAAATGTTGGGGGAGTGGTAAATGAAGAGAACAGGTCACTGATACAGAGCTATTTGGATCACTGGGCGCAAGCAAACAATATGCATTTTAATATAGCCAAATGTAAAGTCATACATCTAGGAACAAAGCGCTGCCAGCTTTTCTGCCGCCCTAGGCAGCGGAAGGTCCCGCCCCGAAATGCTGCCCCCCACAGAGGCGGCGGAAGGTCCTGCCCCCAAAATACCACCGCAGTTGCCGCCCCCCAAATTGTAGTGCCCTAGGCGACCGCCTAGGTCGCCTAATGGGTTGCGCCGGCCCTGCAAAGAATGCAGACCATGCTTACAGGATGGGGGACTCTCTTCTGGGAAGCAGTGACTCTGCAAAAGACTTGGGGTCACGGTGGATAATCAGATGAACATGTGTGATGCTGCAGCCAAAAGGGCTAATGTGATCCTTGGATTTATAAAGAGCGGAATATCAAGTAGGAGTAAGGAGGGTTATAGTACTATTTTGTTTGGCACTGGTGCAACTGCTCCTGGAATACTGTGTCCAGTTCTGCTGTCCACAATTCAAGAAGGATGTGGGTAAACGCACACTGAAAATAATGCACACATTTTTAACAGGCTAATTAACCATTGGAACAACTTAACAAGAGTTGTGGCAGATTTCACCATCACTGGCCAATTTTTAAATCGAGATTGGATGCTTTTCCAAGAGAGAGGCTCTGGTTCGAACAGGGAATTAATTCTGGGAAGTCCTTTGCCCTGTGTTACACAGAAGGTCAGACTAGATGTCACAGGAGTCCATTCTGGCTTTATCATCTATGAATCTATGAAAATTGTTTAAAATTAGCTATGTGGCTGTGATTGCTCCCTTATCACCGACAGAACCATGTGAAACCAATTGAATCTCAGTGCAAATTCATAATACAGAAAAATGCAAATGACTTTCTCTCATTCCATTAACTTTCTTCATCTCCTCACTTTCCTGCGTTTGTTTTTCCTCATTCCCTCCCTGCCTGGGTTCTCAAAAACATAACGAAACTGGGGGATGGAAGGAGAGAAGGCAGCTTTGTACTACTTAGGCGGTATAGTCTATATCATGGTTCCTGAGAGATGGGAAATCTCTCTCGATGCTACTCAGAGTAAAAACTCTGCTACTAGTTACCATGTATAAACAGGACTGTGGCTAGTACAGTTTTAACCCTTTTGTGGACAGGGCCCAGAGGATGTCTCCTGCACACTTCATCAGTGCTCAGTGCAACATTATGACTCATCTACTTTTCACTGTAACTAACCTATATTGCTGATGATTTCTTGTGTATCCTAGGTATTCCTGACTGGTACTTGATCACAATTCACTATTCTATTGGTCCCTTATACTCTGTACTTTGTTGTTGTTGTAGACTTAGGCACAGACAGCGTCAGTGGAACACTCAGCTCCCTTCAACACTGTAACCCTCGCGACGACTTTGACATGTTTGCGCAGACAAGAGGCAGTTCCTTGGCTGACCAACGGAAGAGGTAAATTGGCATTTGGTTTTAATGCTCTTTATTCCTAGGGAACGAAAATGTGAGGCCTCTTCAGATCAAAGTGATTTTATAGCTCAAATTATGTGGATTTTCGTCCTCTGACTTTACTTAATCTAAATTTTCTCCTGCTGGATTTCATCGGATTATTTGGGTAGGTGGAGAGAGTGTTTTTATAGGCCAAGGTCCACTGTAGATTGGTTCAGTAATTTCAGGTGCCATCTCATTTCACCTCTGAATTTCCAAGTCACCTAGAAACTTAGGAATTAAGTCACTTAAATTATTTTTCTACACAGTGAGGGTGTGGGAATGAACCTCCCCTAAATAACCCTGAAGGTATCAGAGCGTGAGAGTCAACTTTGGGAGACTAGCAGTGGCTTAGGGTAAGTCTATACTGCAGTTAAAAACCCGTTGCTGGCCCATGCCACCTGCGTTGGGCTCAGGCTGGGGGCTGTTTATTTGCAGTGTAGACATCCACAGTCAGCCTGGAGCCTGGGCTCTAGGACCCTGCAAGGTTGGAGGTTCCCAGAGCTCAGGCTGCAGCCAAACTGGAACGTCTGCACTGCAATTAAATCATCCCGCAGCCTGAGCCCCGCAAGCCCAAATCAGCTGGCACGGGCCAGCTGCAGGTGTCTAATTGCTGTGTAGACATGCCCTTAGAGTCTTTCACCTATAGGTCATGGCTTCAAATCCTGCACAGGTCTGTAATGACCAGTCGTTATCGCCTGGGAACTGAATTACCATCTCACACTTAGGGCTGGTTCCTGCTGCTCCAGATCGAGGTATGTTGGCTGGGCACCATGAAGAAGCTCTACCTAGTCTGTAGAAAACAAGACTTCAGCCTCCAGGACTGCAGATCAGGCACCTTTCCAGGCACTAAATAGGCATGAATATTTGTAATGGAAAACTAACCCAGGTTCTTCTGAGAGCTTTTGATCTCTCTCAAGTGAGGCTCATTAAGAGGAGACTGTCAAGTATTTTTGTTCCACGTAACCCTTCTCTAGGGCTCTCCCTGATTTCAAATTCAAGGAAATACAGGTAGTATCAGAGATTGGAAGCGAGTCCAAGTATCACAGTAGGAACAGCACCAATATCCTTCAGTGACAGGCACCTTAGAAATGCAGCTAGATAGCATCCCATGCACCGTAATTACCTTTCTCAGCGAGTAACTACCCACTGCATTCTATTTGTGCCTGTTTTCTCTAAAAAAATAATCCTCGTCAGGCAGAGACCGGGCCTGGAAAATCACAGCTATGAAGTTGCAACTCAAAGGTCCTTAAGAGCAGGAGGGCTTAAGCAGCCATAAGTACGGATGTCCACGCTGCTCCAGCTGTAATAGAAATATATTTGATCAGTTTAGCATTTTAATTTAGAGTTGCTAAATTAGCACTAAAGGTTTCTAAATTCACACTGAGGTGCTAAGCCTGGGGTAAATACATAATAGTGGGATCTAAATCCAGATCCCTTACAAGGTTTCCATTATGCCCGTTGTACTAAATGAAACGTGAAACTGCTCTTCTCAGCCTGCAACTCCATCTCCATTGTATGGGAAGTAATGGAGCAAAGAGCACGCTGAAATCCATCATTTCAGAAGGGAGGATTATTGTACCTTCATTAGCTCTTATGCTGTTAAAATAGAGCGAAGCAACTCCCTAAAGACTTGGCTGTAGCTTATTCTGCTGCTGAAGCAAGGCAGAGGTGCCACAAGGACTCCTCATTGTTAAGGCAGAGACTGTGGATTGCAGGCCCTCAGGCTGTTAGAAGCAGGCATGCCAGGGAGAGGTGTTTCACCAAGTCAGGCATGTAGCACCACCCAGTGGCTAATTTACAGGTAGGTGTTGGTATCGGCTTGAGAGAGTCTATTACTAGCCCTTGTGCATGAAGGGGAAGTGATGGTAGTGCTCCCTTAGCTTAATAACTATGATTATGATCTTTTTCAGTAGCAATTTTGCTTATCTTTTTAAATACCCAGTAAACAGGCAGCAGATCTGGTGAACTGAGCCAGTGGGTTTTCCTGCATCTTTGTTTCCTTATACCACTTGTTGATTACTGTGGCCACCTCCATCATAACCTCCCCATAACTGGTAGGACCTTCTTCCCTACCCGTTATCTGGTGAGGTCATATCTCCCCTTCCCTCCACTGGCTCCCCCTTCACCACATCGTGTTCAAGCTTCTTGTTACCACCTTTTAAGGCTTCACAGAAACTTAAGTGCTCTCTATCCAGTCCCAGCATTTTGCGCCCCCCCACCACCACTGATGACAGCTTCCAAGCCCCGTGTGCCTATTTCTTCCCAGTCACCTTCAGGCATTCTTCTGTGCTGTCCTCTGCGTTTGGAATGCCCTTTCTGAGCTGACCTCCAAAGCCACCTGAAGGTTCACTTCTACCATGATAACTGTAAGAAACTTGCCGATTTAAATCTTTCTGTCTCAAAAAAAACCAAAACTGTTTGCTCCATTGTACTATGCCCTAGCCTTCAGTAAGTAACTTGGTAATCATATTTGATGCCTGTCCAGCCTCCCCTCTCGCTCCCTACTCTGTCTCTTACACATCACGTGTTGCATCATATCTGAAATCCATTTGTAATCTCCTCGGGTCAGAGAATGTATTTTTATCTGTACTGAGAGGCACCTACTGCACTCAAAAAAATGATATGCTCCATGCTAGTCTCAAATAAAACAAGAGGCAGACTAGTAGATTAGTGCCTAATGCATTTGTCCTGGCATTCAGTGATGGCTGGATTTGCATCAGTTCTGTTTGTTCCTTTGTTTCAGTGTGACGTATGAGGATCCACAGGCTGTCAAAGGACTGGCATCTGCTCTGGATGTTCGAAAACAGAATACAGGAGGGGTACGTCATTGCTCTGAATTACTGCCCTCTGAAACAAGCACAAAGCTGGGAGCATGGCTTGCAATGCTGCATATGTGTCTGAGTTACACTTTTCATTTGGTCTCCCCCCAATGATTCGGAAGGGACCATTGTCCAGTGCGTTTAATGTGGATGCCAGTGAGGGCCATTTTGAAGGAAATATCAAAAGAGCACGTACTTGCTTTGTAACCATTCCTAAGGAGAATTGCTACTTAGTGTAATCAGTATAGTGAGTGAATGCTTCTGTAATCTTGCAGTCTGCCTGGATGTCTAGCTTTCTGGGAGGAGCCGCTGCAGAACTGAGTGTGGGTAACCCTCTATGAACGCTGATTAATTCTTGTCTATGAAAGTTAATATAGTTTGTGCAGAAGGAACACAACCTGTCTCTAGTTGTAACAAACTAGATAGTAGTGACTTAGAGCGAGAGATCACACTGGGATGCCTTTAAATCCTTTGGCCAGCCCCATCTAGGGATGTGAGCTGAGTAAGGAGCAAGTGAAATTCTCAGATATTCCCTTAACCCCTTTTTACCACTTTGTACTCTCATAGTTATCAGTATAAGTCTAGTGATGGCTGAAGGAGTTCAGAGCCTCCGCCTAACCTGGCGTTGTATTGACCACTAGGGAGCATGGAAGAGCCAAGCAGCACACAGCCTTCTCCATCAGCTGAGTTGCAGATCCCCATCCCCTCTCGATTCTCTCACGTGCTGGCTGGTTGCAATCTATTCTGAGCCATCTGGCCAGCCCAGTGAACTTTCACTCTGAGCCAGTGAGAAATGGGAATGAATGTTTGAGAGTGAGTCAGGCCAGGTGTGCCCAGCTGCCGCTTAGACTATTGAGAACAGAATCTTTAATCCCTTCTTTGTTGCTGGCTAACTTTGGAATTACCAATGGTGAGTGCTGATGTGAGGCACAAGCCCTTGGCAATGGGGGCTCTATTCCACTGGTGGCTAAGGGGTTAGTATCCTTAATCATTAGCAATCTTGTTCTTATTTTATACCTGCTTCAGGCACTTCCGCCACCTGTCACTCACACCAGCATAGCTGTTACTCTGCCTGAAGCACTGTCAGTTCAAAGGACCATGTCTGAACTAATCTGACTGGTCAAAGTATTTGAAAGCAGTCACTCTCCTGGACTATTGAACTTTGGGCTGTGGGATGTCATTACAGCTCAGATCTTCACCCTCTTTTCAAAGGTCCCGATGACTGTACCACGTAGTCAAAATAGCCCATTTTATGATTAGTTAACATGGGCACTGCTTGTCTGGGAGGAAACATAAACCTGAATAGCTAGGAGACAAAATACACTTTACAAAATGATGCAAGGATGTTGGGCACTGCTACTTAGAGGTGATAAAAATGCTAATAACGTCTAGAAGTTATCAACCCCTGTTGGTGTAATAAGAGTAAAGTTGTTGGTAGCTCCTTGTTCTCTATAAACTAATGTGTGGTTTAATTAGGACAGAAGGCTTAACTGAAGGATATTTCACTTATAGGGCATCCAGAAAGGGGCCAAAGCCTATTACAGCACATTCTTCTCAGGCTTCTCATTTTAATGAGGTTTTCTTACGTTAAAATTCTTCTCATCAAACTGAAGTAGTGCAGTCGTTCTCAAATGGTGGTCCATGGAGAGATGGCTGGTCATAGGCAGTTGACTATCCTTGTTTTCAGCTGCTAAATCATATGACGACAGCTAAAAATATATTACTTTTACCTTTCCATTTTGGGAATTGCTGTAGTTGCCAGCGAGATGTTGCAGGATGGCAACTGGGAAGGGCAGTGCCCATGAGATAATCTTTGTTCGCCACACTGTGGAGAAGTTGAGAAGATGGAGTGTTTCCACCTTGTGATACGTTCTCCAGCCCAACTCCTGAAATGAGAGATTATGGTTTTGGTCCCCTTAAACTGTGAAGCCCTTAAAGATGTGCGTTTTGAAAGACTGCCAAAACATTTCATCCAGCTTGGGTTATTTGCTCTCCCCTGGCCACTATCCTCATGTCCTTCATAAGGTTGGCATTGCCAGGCTAAGCGTGGACAGTCTGTCTGGAGACCAAGAAAAATTGGAGGAGAAATGATGTTTGCTGGGAATTATAAACTCCAAAAAGGGAAGTTCCAGAATGTCTTAAACTTAGGGATTTTTGTGAGGTCCAACAGATTTCTGAGTCGTCCAGTCCACAACCTGCCGACTTTTAAGAAAAATAGAAACGTCAGCCTCACTTAGAAATGGATAGTTCTCTAACAGACTCAAAGGAAGCCAAGAGGCCAGGACTGCTGTTTCTGATGTACAGATCGCACAGAAGGGTGACAGAAGCGGGTGGTGTCTTTAAGTGGGTATTACCAGAAAGGACCCTATGCATAGTATATGCTTCTATTTTACTGCTGTTGTATTATTACCTTATCACGGGTGTTGCTGTGGTTTCTTTCTTTATGGGCATTTCTGTTCTCAACACAGAGGAGAGGTAAAGGTGGGAGCTCAGACATGGAGCCCATAGACAAGTGGCTAATTACACAAGGAATGGTGAGGATTTCACCAATTAAAATGAACCCTGTTCCCCACTCCCGTTCCTTCTGTAGAATAACCATCCTGTGTTTACCTCTCACCCAACCTGCTAAGCTACCCCAAATCAGACAGTACAAGGATTTTATTCCACGCCTGTATAATTGTCTAGGGGATGGGGAAAGATTAATATTCAGGGGGTAGGTTTCCCAAAATTCATTTTTATATTGCCCAGAGACCTGCAGCCTTGTAAGTCTCTTGTTGGCCTCAGTTGTAGCAGTTTCTACTGTCCATATTCACCTTCGAAACAGGGCCGGGGATCCTGTTAGTTCCTTTTACTGTCTCGATTTATATATGCAGTATCCACTTTTCAAGCATAAACACAAGCTCCATGTATTTAATTCAGGGATGGGTCATTTTCTAGGCTCCTTTTTGAACTCCTTTAATAGCAGCCCACTCCTGTGGCACTTAACTCCATGGTGAGCGCAGCACATGAAGTTTGCAGGATCAAACCTCATTGAACTGAGTAGCATAGGAGAAGGGTACTTCTCTGTGTCCTTCTCTTTTTCCGCTTACTCTAAAACAAGGGAACCTGAGTATGCTAGCTGGATTGATATTTTCCATTGGTACTGGCAAATGTCCCATTAAGGAATATTTCCTGCATTAAGGCTTTCAGGATTGGACTTTATTGGGAGGACCTGGTGCAGTGTTTCCAACTCTGGCAGTTTTATTGTGAGTCTCGTGATACTGGTGTTCTACTTTAAGCATCAGGTCCTGAAGACAGCTGAGCACGTGAGAATCTCAGCATTCATTTAAATAATAGTTCTGTGCTCTGATGCTTACGATGAAAAGTTTGAAAGTGTGACCTGAGTGCACCTTAAAGGCTCAGAAACCTTAGGGAAATAAAGAGAACCCAACAATTGTTTTAAAATAACTAATTTTTAAGTCAGTCTTGATTCCGAGTGGGGGAAGAGGGACTGACTCACATTTTAATTTTTGAGGTTGCACTACTGTTGTGACCTGCTTTCAGATATAAACACACACATCTTTAGGAGGAGTGGTCAAAGTCCTGATATGAGACTTATTGCAGGTTTATAGGTGTGTGTTTGGCTTAGATTTTTTTTCAGGGGGACGAGGGGAAAGAAGGGGAATATATATATATATAATTATTTATTTATTTATTTATTTTGGAAGTGGGCTGAGGCTTTTTACTATTAAGCTTTAGAACTGGGACTATCAAAAGAGCTTACAGGGGCTGGGTATCCAATTCCTACTGAAATTCAATGGGGCACCCAACTCCTGGAGGGGCCTTTGTAGATCTCAGCCTAAAGGGGACATGTTGGGAGAAAAATTAAGGTCCAGAAAGTAAAGGGTGTAGGGCATCAGAACACCTCAATTAAATGAAATCGATGGATGCGAAATCGAAAAATATAACACAAGCCCAGGTTTTTAAATGAGGTGTGTGAAACTGCACGTTGCCTAAAACAAGCATGCCAGTGCCCAGTGGAGACACGGCAATCGGATATTTGGGCATGTACATAGCCAGGAAGGTGCCTGACTTGGTCACATTCATTTGCAAATGCCTGAGTGCATGCTAGGTTCTCTGCGTGTGTCAGGGGCACACTGTGTGCCCAGTTGCATGCACCTAACTTTGAAATGGAACTCTGGTTCCCAGTGTTTGTCAGACCCACAGTTACTAATATAAGCTTGAAAGAGCCGTAAAAGGAATGGCACCTGCTTCTCCACTGATGCCTTTGGAAGCAGTTCTGGTCTGTGGAGCTGTAGCAGCCACTGATGATCTATTCCATTTTGTTCGAGGCTCATCCATTATGAATAATCCTGTGATTGAGTTGGTTCCCCGTGTTTGCTCTTCCACTGTTTACAAGTGCAGGGAAGCATGAAATTGGCGCCCCTGCTGTTCACTCCACTCAGGCCACTGCCTTATTAAAAAACCAAACACAATATCTGCTTATTGGCTTGTGGTTATTCGGCCTGGAAAAAAGGATACTGCAGCATTCATGGAGGCACACAGGTTTTTGGGGGGATCTGGCTGCCCTAGTATGAACAAGGTGCCAGTTTCTGCCCTCACAAGGTGCTCACCCTTGTTCGTATTATATCCCTACAATAAAACAGGACTAATCATTAACTCAGTTTCTCTCAACCGGCTGTAGTTCTTAACCATATTTATTAATCCCACTTTGTAGTATTTACAGTGTAAATGGAATAACTAGCATCCTAGTCCTGAACTACTGTGTGTTCAAATTCTTTGGAAACTTTTTGTACTGTTGACTTATGGAAAAGAGGGATGATATTGACACACCTCTCAACTGTGTCTGGGCAACGTTAGGGATGTTAAAGGGGAGGTTTTTTGCCTTTTTTAAAAAGCTGCCAGAGCATCATTTAAACTTTTCATGAACCGGCACTTGGGGTTGCCTTCTTTCCAAACTGTGACAGCCTTAATTTAGGTTTAGTTCCTTCCTCTCTCTCTCTCTCTCCCCCCCCCATCCCCTTTGTGCCATCCCCCAGCACCATACCTGCATGCATAAGAAGTTCACTCTAGGATTCTGTGCACACTGTTCTAGTGAACTTTGCACTATTTGCTCCTGCTTATGGTGCTAGCCCATTGGGGGCACCAGGCAGGAATATTTTGGGGGGCTGCCCACACAACACATACTAATAATTAATAGGGGCCCACCTTGAGCTGCTTGGGGCCCTAAGCATTTGCTTAGTCTGCTTACACCTAGCGTCGGCTCTGACTGAAGGTAGGGCAACGTAGTTCCAGTGTCTCTCTCCTAGATTTGAACAGCTGCCAAAGTGTAATGAAGATGTTGGTTTGTCTAAGTTATCTACACACTACCTAGCAGCATGCCAGCTGGGTGCCTGTTACGTAAGTCAAAAGCTTACATCGCGTAAGCCACCCACTTTACTTTACAATTCAAAACCACCACTGTTGCCAGCAGGTCAGTAGCCAAATTGTTTGGGATAAAAAAACCAAACCAGAATTCGCCTAAAGCTAAAACAAACTGCTCTCCGCAGCGGGTCCTAAAAGACACGACGCTGGCAGGGGAAGGGGCAGGTTCCTCTCAGTAATTAAGATACTTTGATATACTACCTTTATTGCTGGGTACTAACAAATTGGAACGCCACCACGTCTGCCTGGGATAAAGGAAGATTTGGGACTCAAATGTAACAGTGGCCTGTATGACATGGGACAATTGAGAGGTACATCCTCTTCCCAGCGATAAAATCCTCTTTCCCTGGAGCCTGGTCTGCTCTTCCTTGTGCCACAGACGAGCTAGGAAAAGAAACTTTTGGTGAAAATCGCGTCAAACGTGCCCAGACGAACTCTCTCAGCCAGAGTTTGTGGAGATCTTTATTTCCCTTAGCGACAGGATCCCTGTCCCCGTCCTCAATACACACAGGGCCAGTTGAGTCACTTCCTTCTGAAGACAATGTCAAGCTTATTGTCTGTCATTTCGTTTTCACTTTTCCAGGGATTCTGTAAAGCGCTTCCTACAATGTGCTGAAAAGGCTAATTCCCTGTACCCATGATGGCTTCAACTGCCTGGGCTTGCCTGACCCATAAGATGTTGCATCTTATTTACAACGTCTCGGGCACAACAGGCCGTGTTAGTGAACATATTGAACATGAGTTAAAACCTCCACTACGGTATATGCAGTAAACACACACAGTTACAAGTTGCAGACAATCAAGTAGCCAATTAAATTGTTTAAAATTAGGATTCACTCTAGCTGCGTGAGGGTCACTGCAGCCTTAAAAAGACAAGATTGAAGGATTCCTCTGAAATAGGTGTCATCACACGTGCCTTAGAGCTCTACTGTTACCGTAATATATCATACGAAGAATTTTTGATCACCAAGTGAGGGAAGAAATGAATAGCAGCTAAGCAAGTATTGGTGTCAGTTGTATTAAATATCCAGAAAGGAATAGAATTAGCTATGCTAGTACAAGGCTGTAGTCTAGCGACAAGTAGTATGAACCTTGTTGGACAGACATTCTAAGAGCATGAATGAGTTCACCTAGAGACTCGAGGTGTCATTTCATACCTGCCTCTTTTCCAGTGGGATCCTATTGAGTAGAAACATAATTTGTGTTATTAACAACACCCCAGGCCTTTTTAAGGGTAGAATATTGGATGTTATCAGCACTAAGGAAACGGTTTGGCAGTATTTCTTTGGTGGGGTCTTTATTGCTGATGAAACCACAAACAAAAACTGCCTTCAAATAATGGTGTCTAACTTTAATTCCAAGTTTCCTTGGATTTTATGAGTTGAAGGTTCATCCTCTGTTCTCTTACCCCTCCTTTTTCATCTTTCCCGATTGTCCAAGTGATCTCACTAATTTTGGAAAAACCCTACGAAATCGCAAAGAAATCTTAACAATCCGTCCTTAGTTTTTGAACTGAAGTCTATTCTTAATGTTGCTTGAATGTTTTATAGGTTAATTCCCATTTTCTGTTTGTATGTAGGCTTTTGAAAAAAAATGTATTGCAATAGCTTTATAAAATAACCCTCCTTTAAAACAAAACATCATAGGGGCCACATAAATACATGAGAGAGAGTAGTTTAAAACTCCTATGATGGTTTTTAAATTGCCGTTGGCTGAATAATTGCACGGCTGGGGCTCGTGTCTGAAGTCCGTAATCTCCAAAGCTATTAAACCAACTAGTCAGCTCTGCAAGACACAACTTGTTCGTGGAGGCTAGCAAGTCAAAAACTGTCTACAGAATCTCTCTTCCCGTTAATGGCTGTTTAAGCTAGTGCTCAGCAACTGGGAACCACTGCCTTCAGCATCATACATGCACAATCCAATTTATCCTTGCAAATTAAAAACGGAGACTTGTCCTGCACAGAAATCTGGCCTATTCCAATCTAAACTGCAAGTGCTCCTGTGGTGTTCAGGATCTTCATATCATTACTGTCAGTTACTGGGCAAACTGCATCTCTGCCCCATCCTGGTTCGGTCAAGTGCACCCTGGCCTCAACCCTCTAGCCATCACCTGTCTCTGGGTAGAATCACATGATTCTCCCACTCTCAGACTGGACCTAGTTTACCAGATGTTTTACCATCATCCACACAGGGATCCTGGTAGGACTAACTTCCCTGAGCCTCTTCCATGGAGCTTTGGTCTGTCACCTTGTTTCCCCAGCTTAGTGACCTCTTCCTGGACAGCCCCTGGCAACTCACCCCCCTTCTTTTCCTCCGAAGGCTCTAACTGTTTAGTGTTTAGTCTCCCTGCCTGACAGAACAGCTGTGCCACTTCAGCTTAGAGCCTGCAAGCATGCCATTGTCTTCCAAGTGCGTGCTGGGGTGTCCTTATTTAGGTCTATTGCGTTACTTTCCTGTTTGCTCTTTCCACAGCCCCTCTGTTAAGTTAGAGCCATACAGTCCAACAGGAACTTCTAAGAGCCCAGTGTACAAGAACTTCCCCTCGCTGACCAATCATACGCAGCATTAATACAACAATTACATCCAAGTATCCATAAAGTTATTACAGATCAGATCCACGTCAGTAACCATTACAAAGCAGGAGATGGTGGTTTTTATCATAATGTGTTTGAATAAGTAGGAAGAGAGCCATAAATAATGAAGTCCTCTTTAGGCAAACTACCTTAGCAAGATTCGGGGAGAATCTCCTGTGGAAGAAACATTTCAGTAAAATTTACTTTTGATTCTGAAGAGTTTATCCTCAATATGATCATTCTGGGTTATGTTCTCTCTGGAAGGACTGATCAAATTGGCTTCATTTGCCAGTGGGAAGACTGCAGTATTTGAGCCCCTTTGTTATGTTTGTTACTAACTTTAGACAATGGTTAATGTCCATTTAATAAAAAAAAAAAAAATGTGGTGGTGGGACATGGTTCTGAAGTTGGGTATTTCAAAATGTAATCCATATCCAATATTCTATCCTCAAAAGTGTTACGTGATCCAGATTAGAGCCATCAGTCCGCATTGATGGCTTTAATATGTAATCAAAAAGTTCTTGCATCTGGTCATATTCTCCATAATCTTTTGTTTTGGTTTTGTTAGCCTCACTGTTCATAATTGACCTTTAAGTGTTGCTTTATTTGCGTGCTATTTGTATTTTGTTGCTTTTTCAGTGCATCTTACAGCTTATTTTGTGGTTTTTTGTTTTGTTTTTTTCCATCTTATTTCTGGCATTTTCCATCATTCTGTGGCCATGATTGTGGATGTATTTTGGTTTTGCCTGCCTTGCTGTGTCTCTTGCCGCACTCCATAGATCCCCGTTGCACAGTCCTCTGTCATGGATGACATTGAGGAGTGGCTCAGTACCGACTTGGTGAGACTTGACTTTTTATATTTCGTTTTTCATGTAGGAAGTAGGACTTGTGCATATGCATAACTTTTAATGCAAGCTATTGGTGCTCCTCTGTGGTTACATATACAGGGAGGGAATGACACCGTATAAAGCATATATTTGGGTTTTTTCCCCAGGGAAGGAAATAAATAAGTACATGGACTTATAGTTGCCATTTGCAGTCACCTCATCCAAAACACGTTTCTGAGCTGCTGTTGTATTTTCACTTCTCCATTCTCAGTGTCGCCGAGGTGGTATGATTATCAGGAATTTGGATTTAAGGAACCCAATTAAGGAAAGCATTTAAGCACATGCTGAAGTCCACCTTTATTTAACACAGTATTTAAGCACATGCTTAAGGCCTATTGAAGTCATTGGGATTTAAGCACATGCTTAATTTTAAATCTGTGCTCAAGTGCTATGCTGAATAGCTGGACTGCTGAATAGGGGCCTAAGTTCTTTCCAGTTAAACAGTAAATCTTACCTGTCTCCATTTAAATTGGTTTGACAGCAGTGGCACACTTTCAAGAACTTTTAAATGTCTGTTCTCTGCCCCTGCACTCCTCTTCTTTTGGCTAATGCCATTTTACAATCTTGAAACTTCACTGGGGAAGGGAGGGGGGAGTTTCTCTGCTGATTTTTGCTTTTCCCTATTTTGACAAATGTTTAGTTCAGCCTCCTGTTCCCCAGTTCAAAGTACGTGACCAGGCCTTGTCCCGGAATACTTCAAGGAAGTAACATCAGTACAGCTCAGCTGATGGACACGGTAGAGCAATCAATAGCGTCATACACTAAGCCCTGGCTACGTGCTCATTAAAAAACTTCTGTACAATAGAATGATGCTTACACCTTACATGATGCTTAATCTTCAAAGTGTTAGTCTTCCCAAAACCCTGGTAAGGCAGGTGGTATTCCTGTTTTACAGATGAGGAAAGTGAGGCAGAGAAGTTACTCCTCACTTCCAAAGGAGACTAGATTTGGGGCGGGGGGGGGGGGTTAAATACTTGACAGTGTCATTTTTTTTAATGTGGTAATTATTTGAAAATTATGCCACCTAGTTGGGATTTATTACAGTTTCCTTATTTAATCATTGTGAATTCTCAAATCCTGGTGAAACACATGCTAGATGTCTGAAGGGAAAAATGTACAGTACTAAACTTGTGGCATGTTAACCATTGCTACTTCTCCTGGCAACACACTAGCTTCCTATCATTTTATTTCAGCCCTCCCGTCTTATTCTTGTCTACGTTCATGGCGTCACATGCTTTACAATCAGCTTTTTTCCCCCCCCTCAATCATGAATTCTAAATCCAAAATGAACCATCCATTTTATTCAGGAAAAATATTGTCCCTAAACACTTCATTGGGGGTCTCTACCTCATTTGATTAAGCTTTTAAATAAGATGCCCTATTAACGAAAGCCACAGCCATGATGTCCTAAAGGAATTGTAAACAGGTGAGGTGGCATCTCCTGTAGCTATTCAGTTTTGTATCAGGTAATGGCTTCTCTTGATAAGAAAAGGCCTGCTCTCTTGAAAGTGGAGAAGATGGAGATTAACTGACTGTCACTCAGGTCTAATGGAGAGTGCACTGATAATGGATGTCACCAATAATCAATAGCACCATCATTTGGACTATTTCTCTTGCTCTGCAACGCAGAGAAATACTGGGTCGTTCGTCTGCCTCCTGACATGAGCACCATGTGACTCATCTAGGTCATCTTGCTCCAGTAGTAACTGTGGTTAAATAAAGGGGCAGAGGCAATGAATGGTTTCGGTTACTTGTAAACTTGCTTAGGGTGAAACTGAAAGCGAAGTGAAGTACATATGTTCATACTTGTTTCTTTGTTCCAACTGCAGAAAGGAGAAGAACTGGAAGAAGGCGTGACAAGTGAAGGTAAGCAGGGAAGCCTCTGGCTTTCAGAGCTGTCTCAGTCCAGTGCCTTTGAGTAGAATATCCATATTGCTCTCTTCTGATACAATCACCCAGCAGAGATCCTCTTCCAATCCACCAAACTCATGGTAGCTGATGTTCCATAGTGCATCCTTTTGGAGCATCTTCACTGAAATGGGAAGTGGTGGAGAATTTCAGGAGGGAACTACAAAAAACCCACCTGTTCATGCTGGTTACCTTGGTAGCTTTCTGTGCTTCACTTCTTCTTCACTGTAGCGGTGTAGTGCCTCTGTAGCAACATACGAGACACTGAACTCCCTAAGCACTTTGAAATGATTGTCCCTTGTTTATATCAGGATGGGATGTTTCTGTTCCCAGTTTCCAGGACTCTTTTCTCTCGCCCACCCTGCCTCCTGGTGGAAGGAACTGAGTTTTCTCTTCCTTTTCATCTCACCACTTTCCCCTTTTATTTCAAATCTCCCCTCTGCTGATCTAGCTGCCATGTGGCGCCTCCCTGGCAGATGGGCATAACCTTGTATATTTATCCTTCTTGCCCCTAGCAGGAGTGATCAGGCACCTTGAGCCGCTTTTATTAGTTACTTTTAGAAAAACAGATTAATCAAGAGCTGGGTAAACATCCCAAATGATCATCTTAAAACGAGCTGTTTAAAAGGGTTAAATCAAGAGCCCAGAAAGCTCCTATTTTAGCCTCATTAACAGAAAAAATAATTCTGCAAAAGCAGCCGCACTGACTTTGAGGAGCCGGAGAAGGCAGGCAGACAGCAGGATAGATCCAAACGAGAGCAATCTTTAAAAAAAAAAAAAAAAAAAAATGCAGTAGCCATATCCAAGCAGTAAGACATGTTGGGGCATATTCTGTTGGCTCTGTGGGGGTAGATGCCATGCTTCCACGGTGTTAACTAGTTAATCCTGATGTAAACAGTGCGTCTGATTTCTGAACTTCAATGAGACACCACAGTTAATGTATAGGTTGAGGGTTAATGAAGCATGCCCCGGCATGTCATAAAGCTGTAACGAGCTATGCACTATATAGTGCTCAGCAAAAAACAAGCCCAAGAAAATGCCCTCCAACTTTTCAACTCTTTTCCTCCTCGCTGCAGTTTTTTCACTTTCCCTGGATATACCCCACTTGTACTGTGTGTTCCCAGACTTTGTTCCTGCCCAACATGCCTGTACGCGATGCTCCGAAACGAATCCTGGCACGTGATTTGCCCATGTGCTTTGCTTAGCAATTGAGTGTGTGTGAGAGAGAGAGCAAAGCTCACTTAAGGGATTCTAAACTCCATAAGAATGGTGGGGGAACCTATAAATATTGACAGGCATGACTCCGATACCATCCATTGGAGTGTGGGAAATGTTCTTTTCCTCCCCCTTTCCCTACCCACAAGAATAGCACTTGATGGTATTTCTCCCTATGTTTGGGATCGCACCCTTGACTGGCATTTGAGTTTTGATCTACTCTGCTGACTAAACTGTATTACTGTGATGCTTAATATAATATATGGAGATATACCTATCTCATAGAACTGGAAGGGACCCTGAAGGGTCATCGAGTCCAGCCCCCTGCCTTCACTAGCAGGACCAAGTACTGATTTTACCCCAGACCCTTAAGTGGCCCCCTCAAGGATTGAACTCACAACCCTGGGTTTAGCAGGCCAATGCTCAAACCACTGAGCTATCCCTCCCCCCAAGGCTAGCTGTACCCTTGTGAGGATGCCATATTTGTGCATGTGGCTTGTGTCTACGAAAGGTTGGCCCAAGGGATTGACAGTGGGGACAGAGCAACCTAGGGCTCGTAACCCCATATTGACAGCATTCCCCCTCCCGTGTAGCAAGGTGGGAGGAGGTTGTTCCAAAGTGGAAAAAATTGAGACCCACTGGTACAGAGCCTTTCACTTTTGTCAGCGGTGACCATAAGTAGTTGTTACCCTCAGATGGCTGTACCGGGGGCCTTGTGTGAAATGCGTTTGGGTCTCTGTGCTAGTTCTGGTAGTGGATTCTCTGGCACGGATATCTGTGCTCTGGGAACTGGACCAGCTGCTCACTTTGTTGGCAAGCTCACCAAAGGGATAAGAGGTTTTGATGGCCCATGGAGTCAACTCTTATCCCTTGCGGGGTCAAGGATGGAACACACTGGGGCAGGGGGCAGCATGAGGAAGCTTTCAGTGATAGTGCCTATGCTCTGCTTGCCCTGTGCGTACCCAGAGAACAGTCAGTGCACTGCTAGATTCATGCAGAGGACCATCCCTAGTTCGACCTTAACTCTGATTCTTCTCAATGTTTTTTGCGTTGCAGAGTTTGACAAATTTTTAGAAGAACGAGCCAAAGCTGCCGAGACAGTCCCAAATTTACCTTCTCCTCCACTGGAGGCCCCCACTCCTCCTACGAATCCTTCAGGCAGGAAGAAGCAGGAGCGCTCGGAGGATGCCCTCTTCGCACTGTAAAGAGCACTCCTGGCTACCGTCCCCGTGCTCTGCGGAAGAATGTCTCTGTACAGTCACATTGTCCTCTCACAGTTCTTGGCTAACCATGACCCCCTTGCCCTCCTGGTTTCATCAATTGCTTCTCCTGCTTATCTCTGAAACACACACCCCCCCAGCTGACTTTTGTATTAAAGGCCAGCTCTGCTCCTGCCAGACCACAGTTCTCCAGCACTAGCTTAACCTGCCCCACCCATCCCCATCCAAACAGCTCTTAATGCCGAAAACCCCTTTAAAACGCATGAGTATTTCTTTACCTTGTTGATATGAAAGTGTAGAGAGAGCAGCCTTGCCTTTGACTTACATAGGGACCACCCCCTTCTGCAGGTAGGTGCTTCCGAATAGGCCGGTCTGAGTGTCAATCCGCATGTAATTGACTGAAACGGAATGGAGATGTATTTTAATTTTAGATACAAATGTCAAGCTATCAGCTTCTAATAGGTTTAGACAGCAAAGAACAACAGCTTTTCCCTTTCAACATGTGCTTCACAAGTTACGTTTCGCCCCCCACCCCCAAATCTCCTAGTACCGCATGGTGGTTGCTTTTCTCCACTCTGTGGTGCTTCCAGTGTGTAGTCTCATGGGATGTTTTTTCTGAGTTGATCTAAGCTTGCTCTGATTTGAAAGCAATTTGTTAGCTTTGTCCAGCAGAGTCGTGAATAGGAAAATGCTGGGATAAATGGCTATTGTAACACTAGCTATTATATGAAGTATTTCACTCATTGAGGGAGCTTTTCCCCTATAGTATTTTGTCTAGAATGTGTGCCTTTTTAAAACCGTTACATTTCTCCCTAGCTGGAGAATACTTCTCCAGTAATTAGCTCTGATACTAAGCAGGCGCTGTCTTCATCTCCTCAACTGTTTGAATAACATCCATGCAAATGGATGGGACTGAAAGACGTAATGAGTGTGACTGGCCACACTGGAGGGGCATGTTTCCTGAATGTCCCTGGTATGCCCTGTAGCACTGGAGGGGTAAAAACAGAAATGTTGTTAGAGGTAGGTCATCAGAAAAAGGGGCCAGAGTTGTGATTTCTTGTAGGAGACTTCCTAGACAAATGGATACTGGGGGAAAGATTTTAACTGGCACTTTGGCTGTGCATATTGGAGAGGCAGTTCTTTATTTTCCTGCTAGAAGGTTTGGGCTCAAACACTGGCTGGCTGCGGTCCCATTGTATGTAATGTGAAATAGACGTGGGATGCCCTTTGCCGTCTCTGCCTCCTTACGACCACCTAGTGCTAAGAGGCGCCTGTCCTCTACCCCTCCCTCGCCCCCCCGCTTCTGCCTGCATGCTTGGATTCTGTTCCCTCTGCTCGTCAGAGGAATAAACTAACAATGCTGTCCTCCTTGGAGCTGCCCCAAAGGATTCTGCAGTGTTTACCTTGTGGAGACCAGCATTTCCAGTATAGTCCTATGCTACTCTCCCCCACGCCCACCCCCTCACATACCCTGCACAGATTCCTGGGTAGCAAGCCAGTGGAGCAAGATGGAACAATAGAGTCCATACACTTGAGAGCCGAGTTAACAGAGGCGCTGTATCAGTTAAGCACACTTGCACTTAGAACGCTGTTTCTCCCAACTCACTAGTCGTTGTTCCTGAGGGCACAAGAATTTTTAGGCAGCAAACTGCTTCGTTTTGATTCGGCACGTCATGACTTCCCTGCGTACTGCTGTGTGCACCACTCTCACCTGCTTTAGACCACACTTCGAACCATTCTTACAGTCTAGTATTTGGATTTAGCTAACGCTTCTCTCCCCCATGCCAGCTCCCTGAATGTTGATCTGAAATTGGTTTTATTCTGGTCAGTCTCCATTAGCCTGCACGTGTAGGATACTTCAGGCTTTGGCTAGGCCGTGATATATGCATGAAACGTTGTCAGTCCCCTAATGGCCCACTGCAGTGTGTTAGTCTTAGAGACACAGCGGTGAAGCAGAATTGTCCATGTTTACTCTTACTCTGAAAAACAAATGTAGCTTTCCACTAGGGGCAGACCTCGGGACAGGACCGTGCATGACTTGGAGCATCAGTTATAGAGGGGAGGGGGAAGTGCCATCTCAGCCTGCGTTTGTTGGCACAGAACAGCTTGGGTGCAGTTACAATCTCTGAAACAGGTCAGCTGGGGACGGGGCTGTTCAACAGTGAGTCTTGGAAGAGGAGCAAAGCAGGAAGTTGCAAGAGAATTGTTAGGCGGGGCGGGCGAGGGGAGAGAGAGAGCGGGGGTCGTCAGTGATGGCAGCTGAAGGAATGTGACTTGTAAGTCTTGTTGGATAGAAGGCCAGGCAACGTGTGATTGGTGAATGGGCTGCCGAGAAGGACTATACCAGCTTGCTCAAAGACTTTGGGGGAGCGTGTGGTATGATCTCTAGTCATCCAAGCATGCGTGGTTTCCCGCCCTTTCATTCTCCAGCTGCCACTTCCCTCCCTTGCCCCAGGCAGCCCTCTCCCCCTTTTTCTCTCTGCCCCTCTCCTTCCATTGCTTCACTCACCCTTGGTTCATTCCTCTTCGTTTAGGGGCTGAGTTTGTCCTTCCCTGCTCTGGATGAGCCTGTTCTCAGCCAGCCCTGTGCTGTGCAGAATGTAGGCCTGCCTGCGAGTGGATTCAAAACTGGTGCCAGGCCACGGAGATGGCTTGATCTAAACAGGGGGAATGAAACTATCCTTTGCCTCTTCTCTGCTACCCCACCCCCAACTTAAAATTCCAGCTGTGAGGGCTAGATGGGCTGTGCTGCGCTAGAAATCTGGGTCTTGTACAGAACTTGAGTTACCTGAGGAGGGGAGGGCCAGTGGGATGGGATCACTGTGAGGCTTGGAGATGAAATGTAGTGGTATTGGCTTCACGTGATATTGCCATTGGAGATCTCCTGTGGAGTCCTCTTCCCCCCGAGAAAGACAGGTAATCTGCCTGCAGTTGTCTGTCACCTGCAGGGAAAGAAGGGGTTAAACCCCCTCCCCTCTCTACCATGCATAAACTAGAGTTGCTTCCTTGGAAAGAGATTGGTCCCTGGGGCAAGATCTCGTAGAGCTGCTAATTGGCTGACTGCAGTCTCTGATAGGGGAAAAATAAAATGGAACAAAACTGATAAGGCTGAGTGGAAATGTGCTGCGTGTTGCTGAGAGTCAAAGGGCCTCTGAGCTGTGCTGCTAACCTTACTAACCTCCGTCTCTGTGGGTTCCCCTTTGCCATCTGGTATTATCAGGGAGACAGACGTAACGTTGGTTTCAGAGGGTAGCAGGTGTTGCAAGCTAACATCAGTTAGTTAATGGAGTGGGCTAGACATTAGCTAGGAAAATATCCCACCTTGGGAGACATGGGCGCACATGCTAGAGGAGGAGATTGCGGAGAGTGAGTTGCGTTAACTTGTCCTCGTGCTCAGTCTTGCTTCTGGTCGGACCTTTGATAGATAAATTATTTAAGAACCACCAGTTCTCTCTTGCACATTCACCCCTCCTCGCACCACCTAAGGAGCCCTGCTATCCAGGCAGGTCAGATCTGGAGCCTAAAACCCTGGGGCCTGACTCAGCATGCTGAGCACTCATGAGGGCTGTAGAAGTCAACAGGAGCTGCGAGTGCCCAGAATGTCTGAAAGTCGAGCCCATGGCCTCTGTTGTAAATGTCGGAGCTACTGCTGGAGCTTTCCAATGTCCTGCATCAGGATCTCCCATCTTCTCCGTTCTGTTCATTGTGATTTGCAAGAATGGGAGCAGTTGAATCCCTTTGAGGAAAGGAATGGCTTGTTCCATTTGTCCTTGGAAGATGGTTACCTCAATTACTCTTCCACCCCTTTATTGTAAATGCTTCCTCTACACGAGTGAGAGAACTGACACGGCTCTGGTATTCATGGGTGAAGGAGAAGGACGTGTCCGAAGAGCAGCATGGCTCAGCAGAAAGCCTTTCTCATAGTGTTTAGAAATCACAGCTACGTACTCAGTGACACTAAATTAACGTTGGGATCCGTTGTAAGTTCTAATGATACTTTATTCTAGGTTCTAGTATTTATTTTGTCAAGATATGCTTTCCAATGCGTTTTTTAACATCATCTGTTAACTCCTTGTGTGCTGAGATGTAAAAAATGAATTGTTTCTATTTAAATATACCTCTTTTGGGTTTTGGTTTTAAATGTTGCGTGTAGATTGCAGGCGCATCTTTGGCGAGTGTAATAGATAACAATGTGCTGTACAGACTTTTAGGATGTTTAACACGTATGCAAGGTTCAAGGGAGAAAAAGCTCATAAAAACTTAGCATGGTCCCTCTTAAAGGGCAGAGTATATGTATGCTAAGTGGTCTGAGTTGGACCATCATGTAGCCTCCAATGTCCCTTTCTCCTGCCAACTTTAATAACCCCGTCCCCCAAATTACATTGACCAAATCAGCTCGGGTGCCAGCATTTCAGGTTTGTTTTTACAGTTCCAGGCAGAGGGAGTTTTTAAGGAATGAAACTAGCTGCTTCCACCTTAAATGGAGGACTGTTACCCAGCCAGACATAGTGATGAGACTTGGTTTCCTCCAGTGGTGTAGCAGTAGATCTAGACGGGGGCTTCCAAAGGCACAGAAGGAGTTAATTGCCCAACTCCTGTTGGATTTTAGTGGGAGTTGTGCACCTCCTCGACTCCTTTGAAAGCCCTAGCCAATGTGACCTGTATCTGCTGCTTCCCATTCGCTACTCTTCTGTTTCCACCAGTGAGGATGGTACATATGGTGGTGCTCCCCTGTTCCCTTTTTTTTTTTTTTTTTTTTTTTGCCTTATAAATTCTAGGGCCTCCTGTGTTGTTGGGATGTGCTGTGGGGCAAGGTTACGCTGGTTGGCTCCATCTCTGGGCTGAGCTGATCGAGCTTGGTCTGTATTTGTTTACCTCCTCAGTACCAACCCCAAGGCTTGCAGAGGCTGTCCTGGGGGGGAAAAAATAAAACTCAGGACAGTGTTTTTTCATGGAAATAATGAAGCAATCGGTGGGTAAATCACATTCTTCTTGCAGGTAACTCTTTGACTGCCATAGGCATCCTGTTGGCATCTTCCCATTGCCTTTGTCTGACTGGCCCAGTAGAAGAATGCTGGCAGAAAACCCCTTCCTGCATGCATTTATAAGCACTCAGGTGCTGCTACCGTCCACTTAATAACCCGCTCCTGTCCCTTTCGAACTCACCCCTGTAGGACCAGTTTGCCCCTGTACTCACCGTCCACAACTTCCCACACGTAGCGGGTTGTCCAGATCACAACATGCCCTTTGACATGGGACTTTAAAACCTCGCCACTCCCATCCCTGCCTCATACAAGCAGCAGCAATTGCACTATCCATCTGGGCTAAGTGCAAGGCTCCATTTGACTGCGAGCTGGCTTTACCCACCCATTGCTCCCTCCTGCTGTCTCCACCTAGTCAATGGCAAGCATATGCCAAACACACCCCCTGCGCTGTGTTTTTATAAGTGTGAGCTCTTCTTCATTCTGTAATGTTATTCTGAGCTACCATTAACACTACAAATGTAACCTGTGTAATAGCGTCTCTGTATATTAAAGCTGTAGGCTTTCCAGATAAAAGTGGATAATATTTATTTACTGAAGATACTGGGTATTTTTTTGTTTGGGGGAGGGGGGAGGGAAAGGGGACTTAACTGTTAAAAATATTGACTATGTAAAAACAGAAGAAACACACACTAAATAAATGTGTTGCTGTCTTTATGTAGAAAGCCAGTGTGTTTACGTAAGGATGATCCAAGTGTATTACTCTACCATACTTAACTTACAGAAATCATCTCTCTAGTTTGGCTCTTGCATGTGCAATACTCCAATAAAAGCACTACTAGTGTGAACTGTACAGTGATGGCTATGAATCTGTGTCTCAGATACACCTGGTGTCTTGCTTTCCTTTCCTCCTGCTCTTCCTAACCAGACCGCTGATAACGTTTATTTTTGTCCATAGCTTCCTTGAGTTGCTCATCAGCCCACCAAGACTTTCCAGTGTTCCTTTCACATGATGCTCATTGTACAAAGCCGTCTTTCAGGTATCTTGAGTTGGTTTAAATGCACTAATTCTCAGACTTGACCCACTTCTAAAATTGTCCGCTGGTGGGAGATGTTCTCTGCGTTTGTGTTGAGGTGGATCTAGTTCCTGTGTGATGGTGTTGGATTGACAACCTGGAAACCAAAGATCTGTCCATAGAACTGGTATAATATGGGCGACAGCAATGCAGGCTTCTCCTCACTGCCCAGACCCAGACTTGGAGCATGAGTAGAATGGAGATTGAAATCCACACATCCTTGGCATCTGAAATTGACTGCAAATTGGTGCCGGTTGTGTTGGTGACACCTGTCCACCTAGTACCAAACAACACACTCATTTCATAGGGACCACTGGATGATCACTCATTGAGAATCTGATTTGGTGACCTAGTAGCAAGAGGGCATTACTAATCCCCCCGTCTGTCTGGTTCCTTTTGTGTGCTGTGGATTCTAGGTAGACCCCTTCTTATAATGAGTCTTCTACCTTGCACCACAGAACTCACAATGCAAGTGCTACCAGACACCTATTCTGGGCACTTCCCCTGCTGGCTGCGCAGGATCAGTAAACTGCTGAAAATGCTGTCTCCCTAGAGCTGTGTCCACCTGTACCATTCTGTGGTGGCTGACAGCATACTCAGTACAGTAGTAAATGGAAGAGTAATTACTTTGCTAGTGTAGAACTAGAAATGCCATGAAATACGTTTTCCAAATGCAAACAGGCAGGGAAAGAAATTGTGCTGTCTAGTTCCCAAGAGGAAAGTAAAAGCAGTAGTGAGTAGTTTAAAAAACACCTGTTTAAATTTTTTTTCCCCCCAAGTATGGAGTTTGCTAACTTGAACTGTTCTGAGAATTAAGCATTTCCCCTCATAATAGCTGCAGGTTGGCTTTCAAAGCAGCTGAATTAAAGTGAAACAGGATAACTCTGAGATATCACAAATAAAGCTGTAGTGAAGGTAAGGGCTGATTTCTCCCCCTCCGCCCCCCACTCCATTCCCGCCTGGTTAGATCAAGAGTAGGTGAGTGGTGCTAATAACTGATGCCTTTGACAGTAAGCTTGTCCCTACTAAAGAACTGAAATTTCAATGGTTGTTTCAGACTCATCCATTCTACTGCCAAAGGGTGTTTAGAAATGATGTGCCACACATAGCCAATCCACTGCTGCTCCCATCGCCTTTCCAAACATTGCACTGGTTTGTTCACTGTTAGTCAGATCATGTGCCTGACTCTTTGTGTGTCAAACGCTCTGGCAGGAGCTGTAGTGCCCAGTTCTATTCAGGACAAAGGTGCATAGCTACCGTTGGCCTGACAGAGCAGAAATGGCATGAAAGTCACTAAGTTGTACATTCCCCAAACAACAAATGCTGGACTTGCGGTAGCACATTTTAGAATGCAAAACAAACATCAGCAGGAAGCTATGCCTGGGTGGAGAATACAGCCCCATAGGAAGTACAGGGGTGTAACAGGCCTTCGTTCTGAAGACCTGGGTTCGAATCCCTGTGCATATGGTGCCATCCCATCCCCATCTGACTGCGTGGCTAAGTCAAGCATGCTTGACAGTTACTACACAGGAGAGGCCCACAGTGGGATGCATGGTGGGAGGGAGTTGGGAGTACCCACGGCACCTGAGTCTGTTTGCTGTATATATTTTGATGGTGTACATTCTCCTATAAAAGAAAAGGCACCAACACTGTTCTAGCAAGGGCTACTGTAGATCAGGACTGAGGTGCATTAGCAAAGTCCTCTAGGGAGTTCAGGCCTGCAGTATAGAGACGCTGCATACTGGTGCTGAAACAAGGGCAAGGTGAGTGAGGCACTTGCCTCGAGCGCGCAAAGCGGAGGGGTGCAGCTCTACCGCCCAAGCGGGGCAGAGGGGAAAGAAAAAAAAAAAAAGCCGCAATCAGCGGCAATTCGGCGGTGGGTCCTTCTCTCCGAGAGGGACTGAGGGACTTGCCGCCGAAGAGCCTGCAGCCGGCCCTTGCCTCGGGCGCAAAAATTCCTTGTTACAGCTCTGCTGCATCCTGAGGAGCTGTAGGGGGACCCAGAATTGGAATAGCTGGGTGTGCTGCAGGCCAGATTTAGTGGCGGAGCTGTTGGACCCTGGCCCTGGGGGTGCTGAAGGTTGGGATGGGAGGTGCATGGGAAGGGTTGTTTGTATGGCACTCCAGGCTGGAAAGCAGAAGTGCAGGGGATGAATGGAGGTGCATCAACAGCTGTGTAGGCAAAGCTTGCATAGCTACCTCGAGTTTCTATTTAAAAATTTTATTAAGATGTTAAAAAAAATAGTGAACAGAGTTTGAGCATAGAATTTTCTGGTTATCAGGGAATACCATACAGATTATAGAGGGTGCAAAGTTTGGTTTAAGATAAAGTGGCATGAGGAATACATAATCTGCAATATCCCCGATTGGGGGTAAAAGGTTGATGGGTCAACGTACAGACATTGAGATATGGGGGTATGAAGTTCATAAAGTGGCTATGTTCGGGTGTGGATAATAATGAGTGGATATGATGAGGAGGAGGATGGATTGACCCTCATTCCGTGAGATTTAATGTTTAGGGAGTTTATGGTTCCAGTTCATAGGATCCAACGGAGAAGGTCACTTGGTCCCTTTCTCGTAGTGGGAGAACGATGTCACTCTGGCTCACGCCTCCTGGTGCTGTCGGTGGCCGGTGATGTGCTCGATGTAGCTCTACCTAGTGTCTCATACTGCGCTCACTAGGATGACCAGACAGCAACTGTGAAAAATTGGGATGGGGGTGGGGGGTAATAGGAGCCTATATAAGAAAAAGACCCAAAAATCGGGACTGTCCCTATAAAATCAAGACATCTGGTCACCCTACGCTCAGCACCGGCGTATCTGAGAGCCTTTTGGTTGTGCATTAAGCGCGGGGACTCACACCTGTCCCCAGGTGTTTGCTCTCACATCCGGGTCCCCGCTTGGCTTGGGGTGGTGGCAGTCCTCCATGCCCCTCAAACTGGCTTCTCGAACCCTGTCCAAGCACGCGCGGGCCTGACCAGCTGGGCGCTGGGCTGTGTCCCCTCCCAGCGCACTCAGGGAAAGGGTTGGGTGACTCTGAACCACGTGCACCGGCTGTGCGTCCCCTGGGGCATGTCCATGATGTAATCGCAGCCGGGCCGGAGCTGTGACGCAGAATCACTCCACTCCGGCCGGGCTCGCCCATTGGCTGCTTCCCACTGGTTCTACAGGCGGGGTTTCCCTGCTTCTCAACCAAACTTCAGCAAGGGGGGGGGGGAGTCCCGCCCCTGGTTGTAGCCCATTGGTCACCTGAAACGCGGCCCCGCCCATGGAGCCTGGTCCTGTTTTAACCCCTTCTTCTCCACTCTAGTTGGCATTGTTCTACCCGGGACCCTCAGGAAGCTTGTGTGGGTCTAAATAGGCCGCATCCGCATTAGCAGGGGCTGAGCCCTGCAAAATTCTGCTTCTGCAGAGCAGGGAGCTTTCTGAGGGACAGGAAAAATAAAGACTTGTCATTGTAATTCCTCCTGGTGGAGAGCCACTGTAGATTGTGTGTGTGGACCAGTCAATGTTCACGACCATCTTTTAAGGCTGATAACTCCTGATCTTTCCAAATCTTTCCCCTGTGCCGTGTAAGTCCGAGATCAGCCTGAGAAGCTCTTACTACCCCCGGGGATACACTTCCGGAACAGTAAGAGATTCTCTGAAAGAGAACGTAAGAACAGCCAGACTGGGTCAGCCCAATGACCCAGTGTCCTGTATCCAACAGTGGCCAGAGCTTCAGGGGGAGTGTACAGAACAGAGCGTTTGGAGTAATCCATCCCTGGCTTCTGGTAGGCAGGCTTGGGGGCACTCCAAGCATGGGGTTGCATTGCTGACCATCTTGGCTAGTACCCATTGATGGACCTTTGCCATAAACTCATCTCGTTTTGACCTTCCCAACATCCCATGGCAATGAGTTCCACAGGTTGTGAAGTGTGTGGAAAAAGTACTTACTTTTGTTTGTATTAAACCTGCTGCCTATTAATTTCCTTGCGTGATGCTTGGTTTTTGTATTGTGGGAAAGGATACATAACATTTCCCCCCACACCACTCATGATTTTACAGACCTCCATCATATCCCCCGCCCTTCATTGTCTCTTTTCTAAGCTGAGCAACCCTCATCTTCTTAGCCTTTCCCCATATGGAAGCCGTTCTATACCCTTGATCATCAGAGAAGGGAAAAGCTATTACGTGATGCTCGCTACTGTGCCTTTTGCCCAAGGGGCTGAAGCAGAGGGATCAGTGTGGTCTAGACTTTAGAGCAGAGTGGTGAGTTGGAACTCCTGGGTTCTGTTCTCATCTCTGCCACTGACCTCTCTGTGCATCAGTTTCAAGCCTCTGCTGAAAGGTGCTGTAGAAAGAAAGGGTATTCTGTGTGTAGGCCTCCACTTTCAGTGAGCTCCATCCACATTCTATGGCAGGAGTACATCATGTATTGCTTGTGTTTAAAACATGGAACAAACTGAAAGATGCTGTCTGGATTGGAGACAGGCAGGCACTTGCAGGTTTCTTTCTCTGCATTAATATCATTAGTTTACGGCTAGTTTTAGACTGTGTTGGAGGGCTAGGAGCACCAGCCTGGCTGCTCATTACCAACAGGGAGTAAGGGTGCATGGAGGGATGCCAGCTAGTCACGTCTTTCAGAGGCAGGGGGCTGTTCTTTGATACTTTCCACTGAATGACTGATGGTTTGTTTCATACCTGGGAACAATGGCCCTGTCTGAAAGATCCTTCTAAAGTCCTTTGCCATGGTTTTGGGTGAAAGCATCTGTTATGCACACTAGGGTCAGCCTGATTACGTGCGCCATATCCAATAGCAGCAAAGAGGTAAGCTGCAGAATAGTAAACCATATCTGATTTCATTCCAGGCATTGAACTAGGCAGAGACTCGTGACACATGCCTATGAAAAACCTTTTCAGTTCTGTTACCTCTAGACCTTCCTTCAAGGCCTGGTGTGAGACTGCATTTATAAAGTGTGAATGCCTAGAGCCCTGCACGGATACAAAATTTGTATCCCCATCCAATCTGCAAACATGATCTGCAAGTATCTGCGGATTTGCAGGGCTCTAGATGTAAAATTTGTATCTGGATCGATCCGAAAACCTAGTCCGCGGGCGTCCGCAGAGATAAAGTGGACAGCGGTAGATTGGCAGGGCTCTACTAATGTCACCGACTTGATATAATCTTATTAGATTACACCATGGTAACCACACTTCAGAAACACAGCCCTAGGCCTGTTCAGGAGAGTTCCACTTTCCCTGTTCACCACCACCTCTTGCTTCAGAACAAGTCTCCTTCCAAAGGGTTCTTGCTCGTCGGTGTATCTGAGCACTGACTTCTGCAGAGTCTCTCAGACAAGCTTTGCAAAGACTAATTATGCTGTCTTCCTGGGCTGTTGCCTCTATTAATTCAGACTCCCCTTCGTGATAACACAAGGGATTTCTTTGAGATTTGGGGCCAGCTAGGTGGCACTGTCCCTAATCCACCTCTTCCAGGCTCTTTATCCTCCTTGTGAAGACTGCTAGCTGTCTGGGAGGGGGGAGTTGTACCAGCAAATCATGCTGCAGAGCTGTGCAAAAACCTAGGGTTAGGTTGCCACCCTGCAATCGATCTCTTAGGAGAGGGCTGCACATGGCAAAAATAAATAGTCCCTAAAAGGCAGGCATGGCTGGGGAAGGCTTTTACTTTCTTCTGGGTCTCTTTCCTCACAGCAGTTCTATCCAAACCAGATATAAACCTCCTCGAGGGGGAATCGAAAAAGGACAAGGGATGGCTGCAGACTCCACATAGGGATCATTTATTCTCCCCCAACGCCAGGCCTCCTGAATGCTTCCTCCCCGGCTAGCGGTGTGTGTTCTCCCTGCTCTATGGCAACCAGAAGCGGGGAGCAATTCCAGGGCGGTTTTTTCCTAGTAAAAGGCTGCTGCAGGGTAGGCGAGACAGCCTGTGGCTGCATTCAGTTAACCCCCGGGGCTTTTTGCTGTGGATATGGGGGGGTGGGGTGGGGGGCAGAATAGATCGGGGCTAGGGGAGCTGCCTGGAATCTTATATTCCCAACGTAGCCGTGTACCTCGGCTCGCTATGATGGAGGGGAGAAAAACTCCGCTTGCATTTCTCCCCCTTTCGGAGCCTCTGCGCTGCAACCACCGAGAAGATTAGACAACAATCAGCCCCGCGGCGCGGTTTTTTACTTGCAACATTGCAATGTATATCGAGGCGGGGGGGGGGGGGGGGGAGTAATTGTACCCCTGGTCAAGGGAAGAAATGCAGCACCACCCCCATGACATGAGATCCCAGGCGTGCTGGGTCCCGCGCCCCGCTCCCACTGCGACTCCCCCGGACGAGCCAAGCAGGGGGGACCCCGCTTGTCCCCCAGCGTACGCTGCTCGGTGCATTGGGAAGAGGAGGGTCGAGAAGTGCTGCTGCCAAAGCCCTGCACGCCCCCAACCCCGCCAGAAACCCAACAGCCCGGCCAAAATCCAAACCCAATCCCGCCGCTGCAATGGGCCTCTTCCTCCTGGGGCACCCCCGCGCCTGCTCCCCTCCAGCTGCAGCTCCCGCTCTGGGGGAGGGGGAAGGGTGCGCCTGCCCTAAAAGGCTGTGGCTGTCAATCAGGCCGAGGAGGCGGAGCCAGAAGCGGGGGCTCCGCCCCCTCCCTACCCTCGCCAGTAGCAGGTTTGAGCACAGTTCAATTGAGCAACTTCCCCCCCCCCCTCTTCCCAGCCCCAGCCATGGAGGTGGGGGCCGCGGGCAGGCTACGGCCGCTGCCCATAAGTTGGGCTGCTCGTGTTTGCTGCTGAGTTGCTTGTTTCCATGGCCGCCTCCGGGGGAAGGATTGGTTAGCAGGAAAAAAAAAAAGGGGGGGGGGAGCCCCCAGAGCCCAGCAGCCCCCGCCAAAGTGACCCCCCCCCCAGCCAGGGGGGGGACACGACCCTGCAGAGCCGACCATGACCAGCCTCTGTGTTGATGACACTTCGCTGGACAGCCTGGACCCTTCCTTGACTCTCCAGGAATCCAGCGAGATCACCACTGCCCTGCTGAGCGACATCGACGGTGGGGAGCGGCCGGGCCGGCGGGGCAGAGCTGGGGCCGAGGAGCGGGCATGGCCGGGGGGGGAGGGCAGCGCCTGGGGCAATGGCCGGCTGGGTCCTGACCCAAGGGTCTGGGGGCAGGGAGGAGCTGGGGGTGGGGATGCGGGGGCTGAAGGGACCCGTGAACCCAGGCGCCTGGCTTAGGCCGGGGGGCTGGGCTTTATTTCAGTGCTTCTTACCCTTCAGCGTGGTGGGGGTGGGAGGGTTTCTTTGCCCCCCCCCCGCAGCTTGGCCCCTTCTAGCCCCGTGTTTCCAAGCTCCGGGCTCGCACACGTGTGTACGCGAGAGGGGCAGCGATCCGCAGGCGGGCCCCGCCTTTCGGGGGCTCTCTTCTCCCTCGCTGGGGGGGGGGGGCTTGGTGCATGGGTGGGGGGGGGGTTCTGTGATTTCCGATCACGCTGGGGGCTCCCCATGTAATTACCCCCCGATCGATTTTGCTTTCAGGAGCCTGATGCTGTCCCCTGCCCATCTCCCCCCCCCACCCCCCCGGCTGCAAGTGGGGTGCCCGCTCGGGGGGCTCGGAAGCCAGGCCGGCCCCGGGGGGTGGGGACGCTCCTCGGGCGGCTCCGGCTCCGCGCCCGCTGCTGGGCGGAGTTGTTGCCCCAAGCCCCGCCCCTTTGCTCCCCGGGGGCCCTGACGTCAGCGGAGAGGGTTACTCGCGGTCATTTCCCTCTTCCCGAGGAGAGTTCAGCCGCGAGCGGGGGGGCGTGGTCCGAGGGGTGGCCCGTGCCCCCAGGCCGGGCATCCATAGCCGGGGAGCAGCCCTGCGCCCCTCTGCGTGCGTGAGGCACCCGCTCTGCACAGTGCCCGCCGGCGTCCCAGAGAGCCCCCCAGCCCCGCGGGGGTCGCTGGAGCACAGGGGCACAGTGCAATGGGCGGCCCCCCCCAAACCGGCGTCTTCCCCTGGCCGTGGGGAACCCTGGTGGGTGCTTGGGCCTCGAGCGGGACGTTTGGTCACTGGCCCCTTTGCCCGGGACGCTTTGGGCAGGATAAAGGCGCCTGGCGTAGCGTGGCGCAGTGGGTTGGAAATGCAGCGTCACCGGTTCGCCCCGCAAAGCGCTCCTTTGCGAGCCCAGATGGGTCCCGCGAAAGGCTGTAGCCCACGAAAGCTTATGCTCAAATCAATTTGTTAGTCTCTACGGTGCCACAAGGACTCCTCGTTCTTTTTTCCGGGCCGTAGTGAAACCTTAGGAGCCTCTGCTGTGGTTCGGGCTGCCCAAGGGTCTCCGTCAGAGCCTGCGTTCGTATGGGTCTTGTTTGTTTCGGGAGAGCCCAAGAACGGGTTCCATCGTGCTAGGCACTCACTGGAACGTTCGCCTCGTGAGCTGCGGCTCTCCAGGCCTGGACTGTGCCTGGATTAGACTTTATCTCATGCCATTTTTTGCGTTCGGGGACAGTGGGGATGAGGGGGCACATTTGGAGTGGGGGAGAACCCCCAAAGTAATCGTGGGTGGGTGGAAGGGCCGGATCCAAAGCCCAGTCGGGTCAATGGGAGGCTTTCCGGTGACTTTGGATCAGGCCCTAAGTGAGCTTGGTTTAACAGAGATTACATTTATGTGCTTCTGCACGCTCAACCCATCCTTTCCGACGTTCGTCAGTCCAGGAGCGTCGTCACATTCTGGTTTTGTGAATGATCTGAAGCACCTGATTCAGTTCCAGCGGGTGCTGCATGTCTAGCTAGTCAGAGGGTGCATTTTGTGGCTCAGAAGGGCACCTGTGGCAAAGCCGCTGGAGTTTGTGAGGTGCTTAGGGCAGCTAGCTGTGGAGAAAGGCATGCATGCGGCTGTTGGACTTGTCAGCTGAATTTGTAAGTGGTGGAAGGCGATTTCTTTTTCTGCCTCAGCAAATTAAAAGCAAACAAACTGGAAAATAACCTGCCAAGAGGGCGCTTTAATCAAGCAGTCGAAGGCAGGAGGAGATCAATGGCTGGAAGACGCTGGACTAATCCAAAGTGGAGATAAGGGCCACGTTTTTAACAATGAGCGTAACTGACCATTGGCCAAGGGAAGTGGTTGCCTCTCTGTCACTTGGCATCTGTGGGTGAAATTCTGCCTCTGTTGGAGCTTTTCCATCGATTTCAGTGCGGCCAGGGCTTCACCTTTTAGCTCCAGAGCGGATGTCTTTCCAAAAGACTCGCTCTAATTCAACCACTAGTTTAACGGGCTTGATGCAGGAATCTCTGCGTGGAATTGTCCGGCCTGCGTTGTGCTGGAGGTCAGGCTAGATGATCACAATGATCCTTCTGGGCTTTAAAATCGATGGGAAAGTGACAGTTAAATGCAATCTGAAGTTTGTGCGATCGGTCACTCAAGTGGAGGATTGCCCAGAGCTAAGCCTTCTCCTGCCGTGTTGCCTGGCTGGTAGTTTATATTCTCTGAAGGAATAACAAAGAGCAATACATTAAGGGTTACACTTAACATGGGAAAGAACCTGGGGTGTGTGTGTGGCTAATGTGGCAAAGTTTTAAGATTGCTCTGGCAATATTAACTCCTACCATCATCGGCCTTCGGGGGGGTTAATTTCACAGCTTAATGATGCAATCATGCTGGCTTTTTACACTGACTGTCCTTGAGCAGAAGATTAGTAAAAGGCAGTTATGTTATATGCGCTGTGTATTGCACATCCATGGAGCTGAGAGCTGAGGAGAGCCAGAGCAGAAGGAGCTTTGGATCTGGCATTCATGGTTCAAACCCACCTCCAGCTAATTGCATTCTATTAGACAGTAAAACCTGCCTTCGTTAACCACTCAAAGGACCGCCTGCTCCCCCATTCCCTGCCATACAGTCAGAGGTTTGGGGCATGTGCCCTTCGGCTAAAGGTGGACCAGGTGTACTTTCAATATGGCCCTGATCCTGCAAGCTGCTGACCTGGGCAGACCCTGACCCACTCGCTGAGTCAATGGGGGCTCTGGCTGAGGTCACTGCGCTGACCTTTTTTGAAAGGGGTGCTTGAGTGGTTTCCCTGAGCACTGTGAATAGGTCACCCCTGGGGCCCTGCTCCTGCTCCCGTTGAAGTGTACGGCAAAGCTCCCGCTCCGTGGTGTAGGCTCAGGCAGGTGACCTCCAACGTTCCAAACATCAGAAGATTTCCCCGCCCCCTCCCCCCCCCACCACCGGGGGGGCCGGGGGAAAGGGGGGGGGGGCCCGGGGGGGCCCCCCCCCCCCCCCGAGGCCCTGTGCACGCCTTGTCACGTATGAAACGGGCACTTTTGTATTAGCTCATGTGTGAGTCATGTATGCCCAGCACAAGCCTGACCCCACTGATTTTGTGCATTCAAGGGGCCCTGTTGTTCTAGGCACTGCATGGACATGCAGTGAAAGGCAGCCCCCACCCACGGAGCTAGCAGGCTGACTAGGGCCGAGACATGTCGCTTGGGTGGCATTTGTAAATACAGCAAACCCTGCCGAGATGCCACCCGTCCTGTCTGGGCAGCTCCCATGAGGATCCCTTCTCCCATGATCCGCTCTGGCATCTTCCTTAGGAGAGCCCCCTGCTGTGCACACCCCCTGCCTCGGTCCCTTAAGACTGTCGTTTCTTTCTGCCCCTCCCTGCCCCGTGGAAGTTGCTGGCAGCACATCTGACATCACCATCCTGCAGTGTTGTGCTCTGCGATGCCAGTCGCCTCCGTGCGTCTCCTCACCAGCCAGCCCGCCTTGGGGGTTCTCCCTCAGCTCTGGCAGAGCCGCTCAGAGACGGGGACGGGTTGTTTCTGCCGACAGCGATAGGAGCTGCGCTCGCCTGCAAGCTTGGCTTGCTCTGAGGTGGCCTGGCGTGGTTCCTCCAAGCAATGAGTAATCCTGATGGGTTGGCTGCTGCGGCCGTGGGCTGGGTACGGTACCAGCAAATAGGCCCCACTGGAGTTAGGGGGAGCCCTGCTGAGGGTGTGGAGAGCCCCTGATGTGAGCCGGGGAGGCTGGAGCAGGCAAGGGATCTTGCCAGCAATCCAATGTCAGGACTTGGGGACAGAACGGTAGAGGAGCGGGCTGACTTTTGCAAGGACTTGAGCAGCATTGCATTGTGGGGTCAGGAGCCCAGCTTGACTGCCGCTGCCTCTGTGGGACCGTGGGCTAGTCACTCCCACTCACCTTTGCAACCCCCCCGGAGACC
Source organism: Terrapene triunguis (assembly GCF_002925995.2). Lineage (NCBI taxonomy): Eukaryota > Metazoa > Chordata > Testudines > Emydidae > Terrapene > Terrapene triunguis. The sequence goes on from NW_020664444.1 coordinate 7,066,690, forward strand.
TGCACAGGGAAAAGCACTCAGGGCCTGATTTTCAAAGGTGCTGAGCCCACGGTGCTCCGCTTGACGGCCATAGGAGACACGGACACTCAGCATCCGTGGAAATCAGGCGGTAACCTCGCTCCCAGGGGAAGGATGGGTGCATCAGCAGCCTCTTCCGACACAGTGAAGAATTGGGAGCTGGCTCAGAGACAGTGAACCCCAGCCTGGCACCTGTGAGCCTGGCAGGGGGCTGCATCTGCTCTTTGCCCTGGGGGTGTGACTGGTGGAGCAGACTCACTCTCCCCTTGTGTCAAGCTGACATCCCGGCATTCACCAAGGTGGGCACGATGCCCAGAGCTGTTTTAGACGAGAGATTGACAGTCTCTGAAAAGCAAACATGCCCTCCTGCTGCCCAGGGAAGTCAGAAGGTAACTTCCGGTCAACTGCAATTCAGACGTGGACTTTGTCCCAAGGCAAAGGGCGCGCCCTGATTCGGAAATGCTGCACAGCTGTTGCTGTTATCTCCAGGAGCACAGTGTGGCTAAATTCCTGGCGGGGCTTCAGTTTTGATGCAGATGTCAGTGGCTTGCTTTTAGTCCCATGCTATGGGCCAGATCCCCATTAGGTCAGTTGCATTCTGTCTGTTAAATTCCTCCCCTCTTCTATGTTTAGTTAGCTGCAGTGTCCCTTACTCCCTGTCCTAAACGGCTGTTCCAGTGTTGCTGTGCGCGATTAGTAGCTGCCGTGCTGTGCTCCAGAGGTGGCTGCATTTTGGCGATGCTAGGGAGAATGCCATTCCTGGTAATAAATAGCTTGTTGGATGCACAGTGCTTTGGCAGTGTAAGACTATCCCATTTCACATGCTCCCATTCCGCGGCTGGCTGGGATGACACACGTTCCCAAGGAGGGAGGGGGGGGACGGAAGACAAGGGAGAATGAGGATAAAAGGGTGGGGAAGAGCTAAGGTGTCTGAACTAGGCTATTTTGCCATCCACGCCCTCATCCTCACAGCACAGCACTGAGCTCCCACACTGGGATGCTGGACAGAGCAGTGTGGTATTTGGTGGGCAGAAATGAGGCATTGTGGGTATCTTCGGAGGAGTCCGGCTGCATTTCTCCTGGGTCCTGGTTACCTGTTGCAAGAGGAGGTGGGCATGAGCCAACTATTCCGGGAGCGCACAGGCGGTCGGAGATGGGTGGCTCAGGCCAGGGAGGTCAGCAGAGAAGGGCCAGAGCTATCTGAGTACGAGGGAACCCCGCAGAACAAGCAGGTTTTATCTGACCCTCTAGCAGCGCATGGACTTGCCCCTTTGGGCCAGTGTCATTCCCTATGGCCTTCGGTTCCTCCGTGGGGCCTTTGGTTTCACCTATTCGGTATCGGCATCCTCTGGGTTGTGTTTTCCTCGCTCTGATGCGACAATAAAGAATTTCTCTGCTGTGGAGTTAGCCATTCCCCCCCCACACACACACACACACCCCAGCTGGGGTAACCGAGGCTCCCCTGCCCAGTCTGACGTGCCCTACAGTGCCCTGGCTGCGTGTGGAGAGCTTAGGGCGACCATATTTCCAGAAGTGAAAACGGGACACTGCGTGGGGCTGGCCCAAGACCCCTCCACCCACGGGGCTGGCCCCAGCCACTAGCCCAGCCCCCCCACCCCCGCCCCGATGGGCTGGCCCCAGCTGCTCCCCCAAGGAGCCCCTCCCCCAGACTGTCACTGGTCACTCGAACCCTGCGTGCCCCCCACTTGAGGCTGTCGCTGGAAGCAGGCCTGCTCCCCATGCACTGGAACCCTTCCTCCCCCCCGCAGCCCAACTACCCCCCTGCACGGGGCTGGCATCTCTGCTCGCCCCCCACACTCACCCCACTTTTTTGACAGAAGTGAGCATTTGTCCTGTTTGCTCTTGCCAACCTGATCAGTCAGCAAGAGCAAACGAACGGGACAAATGCCCTTTTTTGCCAAAAAAGTCGGGACAGGGCTTAAAAAAGGGACTGTCCCGGCCAAAACGGGAGGTATGGTCACCCTAGGGCAGCGCCGCCTCCTCACATCTGGAGCGGAGGGCTGAGTGTAACCCTCGTGAAGCCACTTAAATCGGGAGGCTGCAGCTTTCTTGCAGACCCGGGAGTTTGCAGGGCGTGGCACTGGGGCTCCAAGGGAGAAGCTGCGTCCAGTTGCTCCTGATCAGCTCCGAGTCCCGGCCTGCTAAACAATCCTGCTCAGGCCCCGGCACGTGGCTCCCATCCAGGGATCCTCCAATTCTTCCGTAGCGCGGATCGCACCTTAATGGAGGGCCTGTCTCGTGGCCCCTCCGTTCCCATGCACCATCTCCTGGCCACACCCCATGACATCCCTATGGCTACAGCAGTGATTGCTGACTTGGACAAGCACATCAGGGAAGCGTGGGATACCGCTGTACCTGCTTCTAATGCTGTTCAGCAGCTGGGAATGAGCAGAAGGGGCCGGCCCCATGTGACAGGCCAGCCCAGCGGGCTGCAGACTCCCAGGAAGAGCTCCATGGGCCCTGGCCTGGGACTCTCCGAGCTGGCACACCCCTTCCATCTCTGCTGAGCGGTTCTCCTGCACTCCCAGGCAGTCACAGGTCTCTAGATGCCGCTAGACTTCAGAGGGGGGGGCTCTGGAGTCTCAAAGCACCAGGGCAGCGCCAGTTCCAGGGGAGGGGGCAGCTCGAGTTTGCTTTCACTCCTGTGGGTTTATTCATGCGAGGGGGGCTGGAATTGGTGGGTGCTCACGGTGTCCCTGCTGCGCGGTCCTGGCGTGAAAGGTGCTGATGGTAGAAGTGGGAGGGGTGGATGGGGACAGAGAGGTTACATGGCCACGTTTTTGTTATTTATTATCTGTGTTATTTCAGTGCCCGGGACCCCTGGTGCTTGGTGCTGTACAAATATGTGCATGGTGCCCATTCCTCAAGCAGGTCACTAGGGTGTCTGGGGGCCAGGGGCGGGCTCCAAAATAGATCCTCAACTTGTTTTCAAGGCCAGATGGGACCATCTTGGGCACAGATAGCTGAGGGCCTTGGCTCTGGAGGGTCTAGCAATCTGCCCTGCTGCCTTGGAGCTTAGGGCGCAGAGCCGTAGCATTGCCAATGGTGCCAGCAGCCCAGCGGGCTGTGCACGCTGGCACCAGGGTGAGCAGGGCTGAGAGGCAGGCCCTGGATTCTGCAGCTTGGCAGGGTGGGGATGGAGGAACTGGTACATCTGCCCTGTTTTCGAATGGATTTAGTTGTGCTATTCCCCCTTTTCCCCCCCGCCCCGTTGTAACCAAACACAGACTCGGCCCGGTCAGCGTCGGGGGCCTGGCCCCAGGTTTTTAGACTCTTACTGGGTGACTTGTCTCTGCTGATTTTATGCCAGTCCCCTGGCCGCACCGCTGGGCTCCAGCTCTGCTGCGTTTCCCGGGCTCGGTCAGGTTCCACAAACCTCCCTGCTTAGCCGGTGTGGCATGGGAGGGGGGCTCTGCTTGGAGCCTGGTTGGGAAACAGATGGGGCCACGTGTCCCCTTGCCCCGCACGGAGATGCGGCACCCAGCTCTAGCCCTGATGGTTGGCGTTGGCTTGAAAGGCCCGGGGTCAAACGCCTTTGTCCCGAGCGGGCAGGGCCTGCCCTCCGCTCTGCCCCACTGTCTGATCCCCGAGCCGCAAGACCAGAGGCCTGGGCTGGGATCCTCCCTCGCTAAGGCCCCCCCCCCCCCCCCCAGGGGGGCGCCTTGGCAGGATGGGAAGAAGCAAGGCGGTACAGGGCGGCGTCCTTCAAAAGCGCCTGGCTCCCAAGGGGTTAACTGTGAATGACCGAGAGTAACCCCGGCTGGCAGCGCCGGGGTTAAGGCAAACGGCCTGGAGTAACCCAGCGCCATTCACCTTGGAGGCTGCGCGGGGAGGCCCAGGCTGTCTGGGGGCGGTTGGCAGGGCCGGATAGCGAGCCCGGGCAGGCGGGCGCCGATTGGCGGAGAGGGATCACCTCATGCAAGAGCCGTGATTCACAATTCCACCCGCGCTCCTTCCCCGACGGCTGGGGAGGCGGGACAGGGCGGGCGGGAGGCACCCGGGTTTGAAATAACCACACACGGCCCCGCTGCCCAGACTCTGCCATCCTTCTCCCTCCGGCCGGCCAGGCTGATCTGGGCTCGTGGGCTCCGCGGGCACCCGGCCTGTCCCTGGGCCATGGCTGGGATGGAGTGCACTTTCGAAGGTATCTCCCCCCCCCCGCACACGCACTGCTTATTCGGTGCATTTGTGCTTCCAGATGTGCAGTCTGCTTCCCCCCCGCCAGATGTGCACCCGTCTTGTGGGGAGACTGAGGTGGGGCATGTGGGCGAGTGTCCCCCCCACCCCCCGCAGCGGGCTAGGGTCACCTCTGTTTGCGGTGCGGGGGGAGGCTGAAATCTCTCCTGCTTGGTTCCACTGAATGCTGCCTTGTCAGGTCAGGAGCCTGGGCCGACCGGAGAGCTGGGCACCCCCTTCCCTGGGGTGCAACCCATTGTTGGCCTGCAGCGCTCGCTGAGCCCAGCCGTCCCGGCGGAACTCCAGCACCGCTGGCCTGGAGTCACAGCAGTGCCTGGCCCCCTCCCGTTGAAAGCTGCATTGAGGGGAGGGAGGGAGGATTGCACGATTCTGCAGGCGGCTGAGTCTGGGGAGCGTGGGGTGAGTGAGTGGTGGGAGAGGTGGGGAACTACTCCCCTATAACAGGTGACAGCCTGTCTCCTGCGGGATCCACTCACTCAGGGACTTTCCTGGGCTGCAGGCGTTTGTATTTTGCCTGAGTTTGTCACTTTCCTTCCAGCAGCCCCCAATCCATGTCCCCACTGCCCTCACACCTGCTTCCTGAGCTCCCCCTTCTTGCTCCGTTTGGAAAAGGACATTTACAGCGTCCCGATAAAGCGGAATAAACGTGTTTGTGGAAGGGTGGAGTGGGGGCTGTTACCTGCCAGCTCTTTGGTGACCACCTGGAAATGCTCCATGCAAGACCTCTGAATTATGCCACGAAACCATGGTGAAGGCCACATCGGAAATAGACCGACTGCATGCTCCATAGTGTGTGTGTGTGAGAGAGAGAGAGATTGCGTTATAAGTATCTAATCACACTATGTGATCTCAGATAGTCCATAACCCCTACCGTGTGCTTCCTAGCGGTGCGTGCTGTGTGTTGTGTTATAATTGTGTAATGCTACTCTGTGCAGATATACAGACCCAGTGTGCAGCCGTTTATTACCTGCACTGAGGCTCTGCCCAGCACCGTACAGGTGTGATCACAGCAGGGACAGGAGTTACCTCTGCGGTGCTAGGCTCTGCCATAGTGTTACAGATCTGGCCTGCACCTGTGGCCTTTTTGTGTGGCAGGGAGATGTGAGCAGTGTTCTCAGGCGGCGGGATGGGGGAAGCTAACGTAGGGATGGGTCGGAGCAGGGGCCTGGGACCCAGGACTTCTGGCTTTTGCTGACATGGTGCATGAACTTAGGCAAGTCACCTCAGCCAACATTTTCAGCCTGGTTCTGGTGTCTCCAATGTTGGGAGCCCAGCTTAGGACCCCTGGGGCCTGGTTTCCCCAGGTGCAGCCACAGCACCCATTAACTTCAACTAGGGTTAGAGCAGCTCTGAAAATCAGGCCCCACATGGCCCAGGGCGAGCTCCCAAACTCACTGCCGAAAACGTAGGCTGAGATTTTCGAAGCTGACTAGGGGAGTTAGAATCAGGACTCCCCATCCAATGAGCGGGGCTGTGAATCTAACTCTCCTAGTCAGCTTTGGAGTCTTCGCCTCAGACACCAACCACTCCGTGCCTCAGTTTCCCCAGGCACATGGTGAGGACAGTGAGACCGAGCTACCTGGTGGCTGAGCTGGAAGGATCAGTTTGGTAAGAGCCGGCAGAGAAGGCGCTAGAGCAGTGCACAGTGTTATTAATGGCTGGTGCTAATTGCGGCAAAGCCTTGGCCATCGGAAGGCTGGGTTCTGATCGAGAGAGGCCACTGGCTCCGCGTGTGACCGGGGGCCATCTCCCCATGCCACACTTGTAAAACGCGGTGAAAAAACCCAGCAGCTACTGCTGCGTGGGAGTGGAGTCGTCCAAGGTGAACAGATGCGCGTCTGGTTTCAAGCAACAGCTTCGACTCTGCCTCCTGCAGCCCCAGGCCCGTGTGGCAGCCTTGTCTAGGTGAGGAGGGAAGGGCAGCTCCCTGCGTCTGGTGGAAGACTAGCACTCGAACGCAGGTTCACCCTGGATGTTCAGAGCATGCGTTTCCTGCACACCTGCCAGAGGCTAGAATAGCGTCCCGGTGGATTCTGGCCCTTTCTCACCTGATGGCTGGGCGTGGTGATGGAGTAGCCATCCTCCCCCCCCCCCCCCAACTGAGATGTTGGCCCGTGGGAAACACTGCCACGGCAAATGAGCGTGAGCACCAAGGGCTGTGTTTACCCGACTGGGGGCCCTGTCCCCTCCTTAGTTAGACAGGAGGGTTGCAGGCCCTTTCACACTGCAGGTCACGAGCTCATGCTGTGGGCCCCAATCCTTGTCCCTGCCCCGCACTCCCCCTGCAGAAACCCGGACGCCAGGCTCCATGGAGCAGGGAGAACTAGGGCAACCTGCAGGAGACAGCAATAAATAATGGGATGGGCCCAGTTGACTGGAGACATCTCCTCAGCGCCGTGCCTGGGCTGTTTGTTTCCTTTCTGGGGGTGCAGGACTGACATGGCTCAGCCCCAGATTCTCCCCCCCCCCAACCGCTTGCAGCTCCCCCGCTCTGTCTCCAGGTTGGGCCTGGCCCCCAGGTGCTTTGCTCCAGTGTTGGTGTCATCGGGACATTGGATCACAGCTGAATTGACACCAGAGAAGTCCACCCCAGGGGCACTGAGCAGCCATGTGGAGGGGGAAAGGAGTGAGGCGGGGGTTGGGTTTTTTAGTACAGTTGGTCAAAAAAGCGTCTGGAAGCCTGAAGCAAAGCCCAGACGGGGCTGTAAGTAGCAGGACGCATCGATCCACAGGGGGAGGGAGGGTGATGACTGCTGGGCTGGGACACGAGAGACCCAGGTTCCATTCCCTGCTTTGCCATAGACTCCTTGGGCTAGGCACTGACTTGCTCCGCGCCTCGGTTCCCCCCCCCCCCCCCCCCGTACAACAGGGCCAGGACGATAATCTTGCTTTTCCCCTTCCCGTTGTTGGTTTGTAAACTCTGTGGGGCTGGACAGCAGGGCTCTGTCTCTCGTTGCGGGTACGTATAGCCCCTAAGCCAGTGGGCCTTTATTGACCCTCTGTGCTACCGTAATACGGAAAACAGGACTGGGCCCTGCAGCCTCTGCTCCAGCCCACGCGGGGGGGGGGGGGGGCCGCCCCCCCCTTGGGGGGCCTGTCAACAGCCCAGGACGTCTCCCTTCTCCTGTTCATTGTTTTCTTGCCATTCAGCCTAAGGGTCCCCTGTCAGTTCCCCTGCAGGCTGCGGTGGGATAGAATCCGGGCCCGGCCCCCTTGCTCGTGTGAGTAGTCCCCTGTGAAGTCAGGGCAGCAGCCCACGTGAGGCAGGGCTGCAGGATCGGGCTCTCTGGGGTCCAGCCGGGCATGGAGCAGCTGTAAGAGGAGGGGTGAGATTTTGGATCCTCCGCATTGCACCTCCCTGTGTCTCCCACTTCTTGCCTGTATCTCTAAGAGTGTCCCCTTGGTGGCTGGTCTTCCGGCTCCCCCTGCTGGCAGATGCAGTTATCACACCCACAGCTGACATGCCAAGGACGGTACCCGACTCCCCTGGGCCGGCGCGCTGTGCGTGGGTTGTTTGTAAAGGGCTCGGCTGGGCTGGGCTGGGCCCAGGGGGGCTGAAGGCTTTCGGTCCAGCCTGCTGGTCTGGGCTACCCCCTCGGAATCCCCCCACCCCGTCCCCCCCGTGCGGTCGTGTGTGTGGCACTGATGCTGCAGCTGGGGGCAGTTGATGATGGGGACTTTGGCAGCTGGCCCTGCAGCCACGCATTAGGAGGCGCTTGAGGAGCCTTCTCCCCCGCATGCCGTCCCTGAGCTGGGACCCCGTGGGGCAGGCTGGGACGCAGGGAGCTTTAAAGCAAAGGTGCCGGAGGCCAAAGGCAGCCCGCAGCCATTGAATACGGAGAGGTGACCCACGGGGCCTGTGTGTCCCAGCACGCCCTGCTCTGCCCATCACGGAGCAACCTGCTTGCCCTGCTGGCAGCACATGATCTAGGGGCGAGTGTGGGCAACCCCTGGGCGGGAGGGTGGGCATGCCCCTGCTGGTACATGCCATAGCCAGAGGAAGGTGCAAACGGGAATGCTGAGCGTGTGCAGTAAGACTCGCTCTTTGGCCCCAGTTGTTGCTTCAGTCCAATGCCCTCCTCCTCCCCCCGCTGAGATGAGTTTCGGGGGTTCAGCCCAGTTCCTAAAGGTGCCCACATGACAAAACCCATGGCTGGCGCAAACACCAGATTCAGTGGCGAGGCCCAGGTGCAGTAGGCCTTGGAGTTAGGTCAGCTGGTGGGGCAGCATGGGGGAGCTGGCCTGGCTGGGGATACAGGGACGCCAGGTTCCCAGGGCTGTTTTATCCAGCACCAGCATCTACCCTGCGGGCAGTCTAATAACCGAGCTGGGTCTGGTTGCAATGTGGGCAGCCCTCACCCCGCAGGGTGTGTGGATCCCCTCCCTGCCAGACAGCAAGCCCTGTATTCGGGGGGACGTAGATCTCTGTGGTACGTGGGATCCCTCTCACTGCTGGGCTGGCTTGGGGTGTTTTCCAGACATGCTCCAGCTGATCAACACCCAGGACAATGAGTTCCCGGGCTTGTTTGACACTCCGTTCGGCGCACCTGCCACCCCGATGCCAGAGGCCAGCACGCCTGTGGGGCTGCCGTCCACACCCGGCTCTCTCGACGGCTACCTGGGGCCCAGCCAGGCGCCCCCCTCCGCTCCCGTGAGCATGTACCAGGTGCCTCCACCGCTGCAGAGCTTCTCACCGCAGCCCCAGCTGAGGGCCGGGCCAGGCCTGACGGTGTCTCCGCCGGCGTCGGATATCAAGGAGGAGCCCATGGCAGTGTCTGCCAGCCAGCCCCGGCCTCTGCCCCAGCCACAGCAGGGGTTGATGACAGCCCAGAGCTTCGTCCCGGCTTCCCAAGGCCAGTTCACCCCACAGCACTTGCTGGGCTACCAGGGTCAGCACGGCTTCACCGGTGAGGCTCGGGATGGGGGGAGGGCCCCTTGAGATGGGGCTGGGTCTCCCGTGGGACTCCGAACTGGCCCTGAAAGGGCTGTAGTCTGTGGGGCAGCACTGGAGTGGGATCAGCTCCTGTAGATGATGCGATGTCCCCCATAGCTAATACTGTAAGGGGTTCATTTAAAGGGACGCTGTCAAGTAATTTAGACCTAATCTTTTGGCCTCCGTTTTTTTCTACCCTGGGTGGGAATATCCTTTTGGGTCTTTAAAAACATGAATTTAAAAACCAAATCTCACTGAGCAGTGGGGTTTTTTTTGTTTTGGAAAAAAAGAAGTGGGAGACAGTGTTTATATAGGACCTATAATTTTGTCACCTCTGCTGCTGCCAGGGCAGCCCGCGGGAAGAGTGCAGGCTGAGCACCAGTAATGAGGCCCTGAGGGGGATCCCTGTGGGGGGGTCTGTTCACTGGGGAAAGGGCAAAATGGGTGGGAGGCGTGGGCTGTTTTCAAGGGTGTGATCAACTCTGGCCGGTCCCCTGGCAGAGTGTGGGGCGTGATGGGTGATTGACAGTCTCTGGAGCATCCCGAGTGAGGAGAGGAGAGGAGCCGGGCCCTTGGTCTGCCTGGCTGACGCAGGATCGCGGGCGGGCAGGGCCCCTGGAGTGTGAGGAGCAGGCTCCACGCTGCATCTAACTCGCTCTCCTTCCTGCTCAGCATTGCATCCCGCAGGGGCTGCCCAGTCCCCGGCCAGCCTCCCTCACTCCTCTCCGCAGATCCAGCCCGTCACCCTTCAGGCTCACGTCCAGAACATCTCGCCCCAGCAGCTGCTGGCTGCGGCCACCACCGGCACCTCCCAAGCTGTCTCCTCCCAGATCCAGCAAGTCCCGGTAAGCTGGGGCTAGGAGCGTGGACAGGCAGCGGGAGATCCAGGCACTCCTGCCCCCCGAGCTGGGGGTGTGGAGCTCCAGCGCTAACCCTCTGCCCACCCTACAGGTCCTGCTGCAGCCCCACTTCATCAAGGCCGAGTCCCTGTTCCTGACAGCTGTGAAGACGGATGTCTCTGGGGCAAAGACCTCCAGCCACACGTCGCTGGCCACCACGGCGGCCATCCAGTCTGCGCCGCTGCAGGTCCCGGTAGGTGAAACCCTCGGGGGTCCCTGTGTGTGAGTCTCCCCCACAAGCCCACATCTCCGCCCCCAGGGTGGATCTGCTGCTTGGCCTCAGGCCTGGGGTCAGAGCCAGTCAGCAGGGAGCTGTGAACAGACCCAGGGCTCCTGACTCCCTGGCTGGGGGGAGGGATAGCTCAGTGGTTTGAGCATTGGTCTGTTAAACCCAGGGGTTGTGAGTTCAATTCTTGAGGGGGCCACTTAGGGATCTGGGGCAAAATCAGTACTTGGTCCTGCTAGTGAAGGCAGGGGGCTGGACTCAATGACCTTTCAGGGTCCCTTCCTGTTCTGTGAAATAGGTATATCTCCATATATATATTTTACCCTCCATATCCTCCCTTGGTGCAGCAGCCAGGGCCTGGGACCTTCCCTGGAGACCAGCAGGGGCTCAGCCAGTTAAAGCCATAGATAATATCTGGGAGCGGGGTCAAGGCATTGGCCAATTGCAACTAGAGAGCAGAGCTCGGGTCCTGGCCCAAAGGGGACGAGCTCAGTGGGTCTCAGCAAGCTCCACATCTCGAAACTCAAATGGAGCTGGGCCCGGTCGAATGTCAGCCCCAGAGCGGTTCACGGGTGGGAATGTCAGGAGGGGGCTGTGGGTTGGGATTGGGGGCAGCAGCAGAGTTGGTGTGGGGGGGTGGAGCCCAGGGCTGGAACAGCAGGGCAGGGGGCTGCTGTGTCAGGAACGAGGGGTCCTGGCAGAGCTGTGCGGGGGAGCTGCCTGGGGTAGGTGGAGGGGCTCTTTTCTCCCCCCACCCTGGCAGGGTGGGCATACTCCTGTCTCCGGCCGGCCCCAACGCCCTGCTCTCTCGCAGACCCTGGTGAGCGGAGGCACCATCCTGGCCACGGTGCCGCTGATGGTGGATGCCGACAAGCTGCCCATTAACCGGCTGGCGGCCAGCGGGAAGTCAGCCTTGGTGCAGAACAAAGGCGAGAAGCGCACAGCACACAACGCCATCGAGAAGCGCTACCGCTCCTCCATCAACGACAGGATCATGGAGCTGAAGGACCTGGTGGTGGGCTCGGAGGCCAAGGTACCCGGGCAGCGGTGGGGCCTGTCGCAGCAGGGCGGGGGTGTCTGTCCCAAGACGCAAGCGCTGTGGTTCGCCCCTCCCTCCAGCTGCTGGGGGCTGGGAGGTGCTGCGGGGGGTACGGGGGGGGTACGGTGGGGCGGGGGCTGAAGGGGCTCCTGCCCGTCCCTGCGCTGCCTGGGTCTGGCGGCCATGTCGCATCCTGGTGCCACCATGACACAGGCATGGCCGGTGGGTTGAACTCTGCCGCCCAGTTGCTCCTCCGCAGGGACAGCACCCGACAGCGGTTAGCACGGGGGTGGGGGGTGGGCAGCATTGCCGGGGGCCACTCTAGACCTTCTCCCCGGGGTTGGCTGTGTCCGGCGATGGGGGGGCAGCTGTGCCTGAGCGCCCGTGTCCCTCTCTCGGGCAGATGAACAAGTCGGCCATTCTGAGGAAGGCGATCGACTACATCCGCTTCCTGCGGCAGAGCAACCAGACGCTGAAGCAGGAGAACGTGGCCCTCAAGATGGCCGCCCAGAAGAACAGTGAGTGCGGGGTGGCTCTCCCGGCTGGAGGGCGGGGGGAGGGTTTGGGAGTTGAGGGATTTGGGAGTTGAACCCAGGTTATGCCACCAGTGAAGTGAGTTTGGTGGGTCTCAGCCTGGCCCCAGCAGAGGCCCAGGACTACAGCAGCAGGTGTGAGGTGTCATGGGGGCTGTGGGTTGGGATTGGGGGGCAGCAGCAGGGGGGAGGGGGGACTGCATGAGGGCTGGGCGGGGGGGGAGATGATGTGTGGTGGCACCGTAGGGGAGAGGGGCAGTGGGGGGTGCTGTGGGGCGGGCCAGGCAGAGGGGCAGTGGGGGGGTGCTGTGGGGCACTGCCCAGCCCAGGGCGATGAATGCCCCAGCAGCCCCAGCCCATTGCAGGGTGGCACAAGCTCTCCGAAGCCACGGGGCTGGTTCAGCTGCCCGGGGGGAGCTGAAAGCGGCAGCTGCTCCTCATGCCCCCTCTGCTTTCAGAGTCCCTGAAGGACCTGGTGGCCACGTGTGGCGGGAAGACGGACGTGCCCATGGAGGAGATCAAGCCAGAGATGATGGACATGCTGACGCCCCCGCCCTCGGATGTGGGCTCCCCCTCCCACAGCAGCCCCCGCTCGCTGAGCGGCGGCAGCAGCAGCGGCAGCGACTCGGAGCCCGACAGCCCGCTGTTCGAGGAGACCAAGGTCCCGTGACAGGGGGCGCTGGGCTGGGCAGGAGACGGCTCTGGCGGGACCCCCGCCTGGAGCCAGGGACTGGCAGGTCAAACACCTGACCCAGGGGCGAGCCCTAGCCACGCTGCTTAGAGACGGTCCCTGGGCCTGGCCCGCTACCCAGCCGGCAGACGTGCAGGCTCTTGTCGGGTGCCAGGGCGTTTGGGGCAGGCCCAGCTTCGTTTGCCCTGGGGGAGGGGGTGACGGATCTGTGCAGCGCAGACTGGCTCCCAGCCCCCCAGGCATAGCTGGTGCCGTTCACCTTCACGCCCTGGCGCGCTCTGTGGGTACCGCCCCTCCAGCTCAGCCGGAGCAGACCCACCGCCTGTAGCAAGGCCTCATGCCTACCTCTGTGCTTGGCTTTCAGGGGAAGAAGGAGCAGCAACTGTCCACCGGCAGCCTGGGTATGCTGGATCGCTCGCGCATGGCTCTCTGCGCCTTCGTCTTCCTCTGCCTCTCCTTCAACCCCCTGGCCTCCCTGCTGCGGGGCACCAGCCCCGAGGGCACCCCGGAGAGCGGGGCCTCCCCTGGCCCTGGCAGGAGCATAATGGGCGAGCCGGATTCCAGAGGTAAGTGCTGGGAGCAGCACGGAGCCAGACGCTTGGCCGGGGGATTTACTGCTAGAGAGTGGCAATCAGGGCCAGAACCCCCAGGCCAGGTGGCTGGGGTGATGGGAGCCAGGCCTGGAGGTAGAGGGGGCTGGGTGGCTGGGGCGATTGGGGCCAGGCCTGGAGGTAGAGGGGGATGGGTGGATGGGGCATTGGGGCCAGGCCTGGGGGTAGAGGGGGCTGGGTGGCTGGGGCGATCGGGGCCAGGCCTGGGGGTAGAGGGGGCTGGGTGGCTGGGGCGATTGGGGCCAGGCCTGGAGGTAGAGGGGGATGGGTGGATGGGGCATTGGGGCCAGGCCTGGAGGTAGAGGGGGCTGGGTGGCTGCGGCGATCGGGGCCAGGCCTGGGGGTAGAGGGGGCTGCGTGGCTGGGGCGATCGGGGCCAGGCCTGGGAGTAGAGGGGGCTGGATGGCTGGGGCATCGGGTCCAGGCCTAGGGGTAGAGGGGGATGGGTGGATGGGGCATTGGGGCCAGGCCTGGAGGTAGAGGGGGCTGGGTGGCTGCGGCGATCGGGGCCAGGCCTGGGGGTAGAGGGGGCTGCGTGGCTGGGGCGATCGGGGCCAGGCCTGGAGGTAGAGGGGGCTGGGTGGCTGGGGCGATAGGGGACAGGCCTGGAGGTAGAGGGGGCTGGGGAGCTGGGGCGATTGGGGCCAGGCCGGAGGGTAGAGGGGCCTGGGTGCAGTCACGTGTCCAGGGTGCTGGGAAGAGCAGCCAGTGCTGGCGAGGGGCCCTGCATTTGGGGTGTGGCCCAGTGGGCTGTGACACCCCTGCTGGGTGATGCGGTCCGTAGCATGGGGGGCACTCTGGGCCGTTGGTGGGGCTGGAGCTAGCTGTGACGTGCTGCTAACGCTGGCCCCCCCATCCCTCTCTGCGCCCTGTGCCCAGATGAGGCCTCAGGCTGGCCCACCCTGATCTTCTGGCTGCTCAACGTGCTGGTCGTGCTGGGAGCCTTCGTCCGGCTCTTCATCTACGGTGAGCCTGTCACCCGCCCCCACTCGGAGCCGTCCGTCCTCTTCTGGAGGCACCGCAAGCAGGCGGACCTGGACCTGGCCCGGGTAAGGAGCAGCGCCGGCTGGCTGTGCCCTGGGAAGGGGGCTCCGGGCTCCCATTGCCCCAGGGCAGGTCCCAGCCCCAGAGCCTTGTGCATCCACCCCAGGTTGGCCCTGGCTTGATTTCTCCTTCCTACTCACTGGGCGCTCAGCAGCCCCTAACAGCCAAAGCCCTGCCCCTTCCTGCCCGCCTGGCACAGCCCCGCCCCCAATTCCTGCCAGGAAAAGC